>NC_053023.1:618281729-618581729 GCF_003073215.2 Triticum urartu
GGTGTACCCAGACATGTTATTAAGAAGAAGGTCTTCCCTTTATCTTTGAAGGAAGATGCATTGACATGGTATAGGCATGTGATGATACGGGGTCATGGAACTACAAACGGTTGAAATTGGAATTTCATCAGAAGTTTTAGCCTATGCATCTTGTTTATCGTGATCGCAATTATATATATAATTTGTGACCTCACAAAGAAGAAAGCATCGCTCAAGCTTGGGGAAGGCTTAAATCAATGTTATATTCATGCCCCAATCATGAGCTCTCAAGAGAAATGATTATTCAAAATTTATATGCTCGGCTTTCTGATAACAATCGCACCATACTCGATACGTCTTGTGCTGTCTCTTTTATGACAAAGACTATTGAATTCAAATGGGATTTATTGGAAAGAATTAAATGCAACTCTGAAGATTGGGACCTCGACGAAGGTAAGGAGTCATGTATGACACCTAAGTATGATTGTGTTAAATCTTTTATGGATACCAATGTTTTCCGTAAATTTAGCACTCAATATGGACTTGACTCTGAGATAGTAGCTTCTTTCTGTGAATCTTTTGCTACTCATGTTGATCTCCCTAGGGAGAAGTGGTTTAAATATCATCCTCCCATAGAAGTAAAAGTAGCTGCACCTATTAAAGTTGAAGAAAAGACTATCACTTATAATGATCCTATTGTTCCTACTCCTTATGTTGCGAAACCACCTTTTCCTGTTAGGATAAAAGATCATGCTAAAGCTTCAACTATGGTTCGTAAAAGCAATATTAGAACTTATACACCTGCTGAGCAAATTAAAGTTGAACCTAATATTTCTATTGTTAAATTCTCTTGTCTGATAATATTGATGGGCATGTTATTCATTTCCGTGATGAGACTGCTAGAATTGCTAAACCTTGTGCTAAAGATAAACCTAGATCTTTGGTAGGCATGCCTGTTATTTTTGTTAAAATAGGAGATCATTGTTATCATGGCTTATGTGATATGGGTGCCAATGCTAGTGCTATACCTCATGACTTATACAAAGAAATTATGCATGGTATTGCACCCGCTGAGTTAGAAGATATTGATGTCACAATTAAATTTGCCAATAGAGATACTATTTCACCAATGGGAATTGTTAGAGATGTTGAAGTCTTGTGTGGGAAAACTAAATATCCTACTGATTTTCTTGTTCTTGGCTCCCCACAAGATAGCTTTTGTCCCATTATATTTGGTAGACCCTTCTTGAACACAGTTAATGCTAAGATAGATTGCAAAAAGGATGTTGTTACTATTGGTTTAGGTGATATGTCTCATGAATTTAATTTCTCTAAATTTCGTAGACAACACCGTGAAGAGGAATTGCCTAGTAAAGATGAAATTATTGGTCTTGCTTCTATTGTCGTACCTCCTAGTGATCCTTTAGAACAATATTTGCTAGACCATGCAAATGATATGTTTATGAATGAAAGAAGGGAATAGATGAAGTATTCTTTAAACAGGAACCCATCCTGAAACACTATTTTCCTGTTGAAATCCTAGGGGATCCTCCTCCACCCAAGGGTGATCCTGTTTTTGAGCTTAAACCGTTACCTAATACTCTTAAATATGTTTATCTTGATGAGAAAAAGATATATCCTGTTAATATAAGTGCTAACCTTTCAGAGCATGAAGAAGAGAGATTATTGAAAACTCTAAAGAAGCACCGTGCTGCTATTGGATATACTCTTGATGATCTTAAGGGCATTAGTCCCACTCTGTGTCAACACAAAATAAATTTGGAGGAAGATGCCAAACCAGTTTGTGATCATCAACGACGGCTGAATCCTAAGATGAAGGAAGTGGTAAGAAAGGAAATACTAAAGCTTCTTGAGGCAGGCATAATTTATCTCGTTGCTGATAGTCAGTGGGTAAGTCCTGTCCATTGTGTCCCTAAGAAGGGAGGTATTACTGTCGTTCCTAATGATAAACATGAGTTGATCCCGCAAAGAATTATTATAGGTTATAGGATGGTAATTGATTTCCGCAAATTAAATAGAGCTACTAAAAAGGATCATTACCCCTTACCTTTTATCGATCAAATGCTAGAAAGATTATCCAAACATACACATTTTTGCTTTATAGATGGTTATTCTGGTTTCCCTCAAATACCTATGTCAGCCAATGATCAATCAAAGACTACTTTTACTTGCCCTTTTGGTACTTTTGCTTATAGACGTATGCCTTTTTGTTTATGTAATGCACCTGCTACCTTTCAAAGATGCATGATGGCTATATTCTCTGACTTTTGTGAAAAGATTTGTGAGGTTTTCATGGACGATTTTTCCGTCTATGGATCCTCTTTTGATGATTGCTTAAGCAAACTTGACCTAGTTTTGCAGAGATGTGAAGAAACTAATCTTGTCTTGAATTGGGGAAAGTGCCACTTTATGGTTAATGAAGGTATTATCTTGGGGCATAAAATTTCTGAAAGAGGTATTGAGGTTGATAAACCCAAGGTTGATGCTATTGAAAAGATGCCATGTCCCAAGGACATCAAAGGTATAAGAAGTTTCCTTGGTCATGTTGGGTTTTATAGGAGGTTCATTAAGGACTTCTCCAAAATTTCTCGGCCTCTGACTAATTTATTACAAAAAGATATACCATTTTTTTCGATGATGATTGCGTAGAAGCATTTGAAATAATTAAGAAAGCATTATTCTCCGCACCGTTTGTTCAGCCACCTAATTAAAATTTACCTTTTGAAATTATGTGTGATGCTAGTGATTATGCTGTAGGTGTTGTTCTAGGGCAAAGAGTTGATAAGAAATTAAATGTTATTCAATATGCTAGTAAAACTCTAGATAATGCTCAGAGAAATTATGCTACTACTGAAAAAGAATTCTTAGCAGTTGTATTTGCTTGTGATAAGTTCAGACCTTATATTGTTGATTCCAAAGTAACTATTCACACAAATCATGCTTCTATTAAATACCTTATGGAAAAGAAAGATGCTAAACCTGGACTTATTAGATGGGTTCTCTTGCTACAAGAATTTGATTTGCATATTATTGATAGAAAGGGAGCTGAGAACCCCGTTGCAGACAACTTGTCTAGGTTAGAAAATGTGCTTGATGACCCACTACCTATTGATGATAGCTTTCCTGATGAACAATTAAATGTCATAAATGCTTCTCATACTGCTCCATGGTATGTTGATTATGCTAATTACATTGTTGCTAAATTTATACCACCTAGTTTCACTTACCAGCAAAAGAAAAAGTTCTTCTATGATTTGAGGCATTACTTTTGGGATGACCCACGCCTTTATAAAGAAGGAGTAGATGGTGTTATTAGACGTTGTGTACCTGAGCATGAACAGGAACAGATCCTACGCAAGTGTCACTCCGAACCTTATGGAGGACACCACGCTAGAGATAGAACTGCACATAAGGTATTGCAATCCGGTTTTTATTGGCCTACTCTCTTCAAGGATGCCCGTAAGTTTGTCTTATCTTGTGATGAATGTCAAAGAATTGGTAATATTAGTAGACGTCAAGAAATGCCTATGAATTATTCACTTGTTATCGACCCATTTGATGTATGGGGCTTTGATTATATGGGACCTTTTCCTGCCTCCAATGGATACACACATATTTTAGTTGATGTTGATTACGTTACTAAGTGGGTAGAAGCTATTCCAACTAGTAGTGCTGATCATAACACCTCTATTAAGATGCTTAAAGAAGTTATTTTTCCAAGGTTTGGAGTCCCTAGATATTTAATGACTGATGGTGGTTCACATTTTATTCATGGTGCTTTCGGTAAAATGCTTGCTAAGTATGATGTTAATCATAGAATTGCATCTCCTTATCACCCATAGTCTAGTGGTCAAGTAGAATTGAGTAATAGAGAACTCAAATTAATTTTGCAAAAGACTGTTAATAGATCTAGAAAGGATTGTTCAAAGAAACTTGATGATGCATTTTGGGCCTATAGAACTGCATATAAAAATCCTATGGGTATGTCTCCGTATGAAATGGTTTATGGAAAAGCATGTCACTTACCTCTCAAACTAGAACATAAGGCATACTGGGATATTAAAGATTTCAATTATGATTTCAAACTTGCCGCTGAGAAGAGCTTATTTGATATTAACTCACTTGATGAATGGAGAACCCAAGCCTATGAAAATGCCAAATTATTTAAAGAAAAAGTTAAAAGATGGCATGACAAAAGGATACAAAAGCGTGAGTTTAATGTAGGTGACTATGTATTGCTATACATCTCTCGTTTAAGATTTTTTGCGGGAAAACTTCTCTCTAAATGGGAAGGTCCTTACGTTATCGAGGAGGTCTATCGTTCCGGTGCCATAAAAATCAACAACTTCGAAGGCACAAATCCGAAGGTGATGAACGGTCAAAGAATTAAACATTATATCTCAGTTAATCCTATAAATGTTGAAACCAATGTTATTGAAACCGTAACCCCAGAGGAATACATAAGGGACACTTTCCAGAACATTTCAGACTCTGAAAAGGAATAGGTATGTGGTACGGTAAGTAAACCGACTCCAAAACAGTTCTAATCGCAATTTTCTTCCATTTTGGAATATTTCGAAAAATAGAAAAATAAGAAGCAGTCCGGGAAGGACACGAGGGCTCCACGAGGGTGGAGGGCATGCCCTACCCCCAGGGTGTGCCCCCCTACCTCGTGGGCACCTCGTGTGCTCTCCGGACTCCGTTTTCGTACACGACACGTATTTTGGTCGGTAAAAATTCATAATATAACCCCCCGAAGGTTTTGACCATCGTATCATGCAAAAATCCTCCGTTCTTGTTTTGAGCTGTTTTCTGCCAGGGTTGTTAACACCAAGCATCATGTCGTCTCCCTCCTCCTCCAACAATGAGGGCAATGATGCTTGGCTAATGAAGATAGAGCTGAAGAGAGAAGAACCCATGAGGATCAACAAGGATGAAGGGATCAAGAAGGCTAGGGAGGACCAAGTTCCGGCAACAGAAGACATCCTTCAACTTGATCACAATATTCTTACCCAAACTGAGATCGAAGCTTTCAAGATGATTGAGTTAGCTCGTATACAAAATAAGTATCTCACACGTGAAAATATTTTGTTGAAGGAGCATATTATCGCACTCAAAGGCATTATCCGCAAGTTAGAAGACCTCCTACTCTCGATGTGCGACTATCCATCATCAACAACTCCACATTCTTCACCAACAAAGAAGAATTGAGTATCTGGTATGGGCACTCCCCTTGGCAACTGCCAAGCTTGGGGGAGTGCCCCGGCATCGTATCACCATCACTTTATCTTTACCGCTTTTCTTAGTTCGATCCTTTTGATAATATTTTGATCTAGTAGAATAAAAGTTCTTAGTACGATCTAGTTGTGAGTTTTGCTTTATGATACTTCTATGTAATCGAGTCCGTGAGCTATATATAATAAAGATTAGTGTTGAGTCAAGGGCTTGATTATTTTTCCATGATCTTAAGTGAATAAAAGAAAAGAGAAAGAATAAAAAGAATAAAAGAGATCATATGGATCTTATTGAGAGTAATGAGCTCACATAGAAGAAGTATGATGAATAAAAGTTGTTGAGAGTTGACAAACATAGTTTTGTTCATCGTTGCAATTAATAGGAAGTAATGAAGAAAGAGAGGTCTTCACATATAAATATACTATCTTGGACATATTTTATTATTATGAGCACTCATTAAAATATGACATGCTAAAGGGTTGACGTTGGACAAGGAAGACAACGTAATGGGTTATGTTTTCTTACATCTGAGATAAATTATATTGTCTTGGATCAACCAACATGATTGAGCTTGCCTTTCCCCCTCATGCTATCCAAATCCTTTGCACCAAGTAGAGATACTACTTGTGCTTCCAAACACCCTTAAACCAGTTTTGCCATGAGAGTCCACCATATCTACCTATGGATTGAGTAAGATCCTTCAAGTAAGTTGTCATCGGTGCAAGCAATAAAAATTGCTCTCTAAATATGTATGATTGATTGGTGTAGAGGAAATAAGCTTTATACGATCGTATGATATGGAAGAAATAAAAGCGACAGACTGCATAATAAAGGTCCATATCACAAGTGGCAATATAAAGTGATGTTCTTTTGCATTAAGATTTTATGCATCCAACCATAAAAGTGCATGACAACCTCTGCTTCCCTCTGCGAAGGGCCTACCGTTTACCTTTATCTCCTACCTTAAATAAGAGTCATGGTGATCTTCACCCTTCCTTGTTACATTTTATCTTTTGGCAAGCACAACATGTTGGAAAGATCCTGGTATATATGGCTAATTGGATGTGACTTTTCATGAACTATTATTGTTGACATTACCCTTGAGGTAAAACATTTGGAGGCAAAATTATAAGCCCCTATATTTCTCTGTGTCCGATTAAAACTCCATACCCATAAGTATTGCATGAGTGTTAGCAATTGTGAAAGACTTGATAGTTGAGTATGTGGACTTGCTGAAAAGCTCTTATATATTGACTCTTTCCTATGTTATGATAAATTGCAATTGCTTCAATGACTGAGATTATGGTTTGTTAGTTTTCAAAGAAGTTTATGATTCGTACTTGAAATTGTGATTGAATTGTTACTCTAGCATAAGAGATCATATGACAAGAATTATATAAGTTGTTGTTCTAAGAATGATCATGATGCCCTCATGTCCGTATTTTATTTTTATCGACACCTCTATCTCTAAACATGTGGACATATTTTTCGATTTCGGCTTTCTCTTGAGGACAAGCGAGGTCTAAGCTTGGGGGAGTTGATGCGTCCATTTTGCATCATGCTTTTATATCGATATTTATTGCATTATGGGCTGTTATTACACATTATTTCACAATACTTATGCCTATTCTCTCTTATTTTACAAGGTTTACATAAAGAGGGAGAATACCGGAAGCTGGGATTCTGGGCTAGAAAAGGAGCAAATATTAGAGACCTATTTTGCACAGCTCCAAAAGTCCTGAAACTTCACGGAAGTCATTTTCAGAATATATAAAAATTATTGAGCACAAGAAGTTCACCAGGGGGCCACACCCTGCCCACAAGGGTGGGGGCGCGCCCTACCCCCCTGGGCGCGCCCCCTATCTCGTGGGCCCCCTGGTGGCCCTCCGATGGCCATCTTCTACTATATGGAGTCTTTCAATGAGAAAAAAATCATAATCCATCTTTCCGGATGAGACTCTGCCGCCACGAGGCGGAACCTTGGTGGAACCAATCTAGGGCTCCGCCGGAGCTGTTCTGCCGGGGAAACTTCCCTCCGGGAGGGGGAAATCATCGCCATCATCATCACCAACGCTCCTCTCATCGGGAGAGGGAAATCTCCATCAAGTCCGGGATTGGTACATGTGGGTTGCTAGTAGTGTTAATTACTCCTTGTAGTTGATGCTAGTTGCTTTATTTGGTGGAAGATCATATGTTCAGATCCTATATGCATATTAATACCCCTCTGATTATGAACATGAATATGCTTTGTGAGTAGTTACGTTTGTTCCTGGGGACATGGGAGAAGTCTTGCTATTAGTAGTCATGTGAATTGGGTATTCCTTCGATATTTTGATGAGATGTATGTTGTCTCTCCTCTAGTGGTGTTATGTGAACGTCGACTACATGACACTTCACCATTATTTGGGCCTAGAGGAAGGCATTGGAAAGTAATAAGTAGATGATGGGTTGCTAGAGTGACAGAAGCTTAAACCCTAGTTTATGTGTTGCTTCGTAAGGGGCTGATTTGGATCCATATGTGTCATGCTATGGTTAGGTTTACCTTAATAGTTTTGTTGTAGTTGTCGATGCTTGCAATAGAGGTTAATCATAAGTGGGACGCTTGTCCAAGTAAGGACAACACCCAAGCAACGGTCCACCCACATATCAGATTATCAAAGTACCGAACGCGAATCATATGAACATGATGAAACCTAGCTTGACGATATTCCCATGTGTCCTCGGGAGCGCTTTACATCATATAAGAGTTTGTCCGGCTTGTCCTTTGCTACAAAAAGGATTGGGCTACCTTTCTGCACTTTATTTACTTTTGTTACTTGTTGCTCGTTACAAATTATCCTATCACAAAACTATCTGTTACCTATTATTTCAGTGCTTGCAGAGAATACCTTGCTGAAAACCGCTTATCATTTCCTTCTGCTCCTCATTGGGTTCGACACTCTTACTTATCGAAAGGACTATGGTAGATCCCCTATACTTGTGGGTCATCATCCTGGCAGCTGAAGAATACGGCCTTGAGCGACCGAAAAAGAGTTACCCGAAGCGCAAGCTGCTACCCCAATTCGACGACGAGGTGCTGGAACCCATACCACCCGTGCGTAACATGGCTGACGGACCCGATAGACCACCACATGGCCGGGACAAAACGACAACTCAAGCCGAACACCAGCCCGCATCACCTCGCCAAAAAAGCAGAGAAACAATAGCTCAGGGATACACATACGACCTATGACAGGACCTGGAAAATATGGCAGGGCAGACCAGGTCAATCTACGGATCCTAGGGGCGTGCTCTGGCGCGAGAGGAGGGCTATCAAGCCGGGTGCGATAAGCGTAACTGTCGGTGTCAAAACCGGCGGATCTCGGGTAGGGGGTCCCGAACTGTGCATCTAGGCGGATGGTAACAGGAGGCAGGGGACACAATGTTTTACCCAGGTTCGGGCCCTCTTGATGGAGGTAAAACCCTACATCCTGCTTGATTGATATTGATTATATGGGGAGTACAAGAGTAGATCTACCACGAGATCAGAGAGGCTAAACCCTAGAAGCTAGCCTATGGTATGATTGTTGTTCGTCCTACGGACTAAGACCCTCCGGTTTATATAGACATCGGAGAGGGCTAGGGTTACACAGAGTCGGTTACAATGGTAGGAGATCTACATATCCGTATCGCCAAGCTTGCCTTCCACGCCAAGGAAAGTCCCTTCCGGACACGGGACGAAGTCTTCAATCTTGTATCTTCATAGTCCAGGAGTCCGGCCGAAGGTATAGTCCGGCTATCCGGACACCCCCTAATCCGGGACTCCCTCAGTAGCCCCTGAACCAGGCTTCAATGACGACGAGTCCGGCGCGTAGATTGTCTTCGGCATTGCAAGGCGGGTTCCTCCTCCAAGTACTTCATAGAAGATTTTGAACACAAAGGTAGTGTCCGGCTCTGCAAAATAAGTTTCCACATATTGCCATAGAGAGAATAATATTTACACAAATCTAATCTGCTGACGTATTCCGTAGCGTGACATCACACCACGGCCAGGTCTTTATTCGAATCGTTTTACTGTCCCACCTCAGCGCGTTTAGCGAGGCGGTTTCTTGGCATGTCTTGTCAAAGCAGAGATCCCGTCCCCTTATTCCGGGATTCTCATCAATCCGGGCATGGGTAACCCAACCGTACCTGTTGGTATGTTTTCTCAATCAAAGGCAAGTCCCAAACGGTCACGGGGAGGGCCCTTGGTATTCAACCTCTTATAAAGAGACCAAGGCCTTACTCCTTTCTTTCAATCTCAAATGAGTTCGCCCTTCACCTCGAGTTCCAACACCCAAGGCTCCAGATTTCAGGCGCTTCGGACCTTCGACAATGTCCGGTTCCGACCTTCGAGGCCGATGGATGCCCTCCTCCGTCACGGAGGAGGATGTGCTGAAGTTGAGAGAGGCCAGGTTCTTGACCGGCGAAATCTGGCATAGGCTGCCTGCTCAAGGGCAGGTCATTCCCACTCCCAAGCCTGGTGAGAGTGTGGTGTTCATGTCTCACTTCCTTCGGGGGCTAGGCTTCCCGATGGATCCCTTCATGAGGGGGCTCATGTATTTTATGTGCTGGAATTTCACGACTTAGCTCCGGAGTCCATCCTCCATATTTCCTCATTCATCGTCGTGTGTGAAGCCTTCCTCCGTATTACTCCCCACTTCGGACTATGGCTCAAGACCTTCAAAGTAGAGCCAAAGATGATCGAGGGACGGCACGCGGAGTGCGGAGGTGCTTTTATAAGCAAGAATGTTGGTGCTCCACAGCCCGAGGGCTCTTTTCAAGAGGAGTCCAGCTTATGGCAACGAGAGTGGTTTTATATCACCGCTCCCAGGAGTGCCAAGTGGGTGGCGCCACCTGCCTTTCGCTCAGGTCCCCCCACCACAGCTAGTGTCATGGGTCAATAAAGGACTGGACTGGGGTCCGTCCAAGGACGTTCCCTTGTTGCAGGGCCGCATTCGAGATCTCCTAGAAAGAGATATCAGTCTGGTCGCGGTGACACAGGTTATGCTGATTCGCCGAGCTCTACCCTGCAAACGTCGCCCCCTCCGCCTGTGGGAGTTCAATCCAGAGGGACCACGAGCTCTCCAACATTTTATGGGCGCGACGCCCGTGGAGATGTACAAATTGTTCTTCGGATCACAAGCAATGTGTCCGGACATGACCGAGGACGCAGGTCGGAGCTGCAACCGCCCGGATACTCAAGTAAGTAGCCCTGTGCCCGGACTCGCAATCCGCATATTTCTAAAATTGCCCTTAAAAGAGATGTCCTTTAAACAGGAGTGGATAGCGAAAGCAAAGCTAATCAGGTGTCCAGCCCCCCTCCCCGAAACCACGCTGGGTCCCGTGCTAGTCAGGATGTTGGAGGTTGTGCCTTCGGAGGAAAGCGAGGGAGGGGACAAGGAAGCTACGGCCTCCTCGAAGGAGGCTATTTGGAAGGGAGGAATCGAAAATTCCTCTCCTCAGGGGAAGAAGAGGACCGCCTCTGAAGACCCGGAGACCATGGCCTCAAAGCGGGGGAAGAAATCTTCGCTAGAGGGTCCTGTGCTGGGGGATACTTTGGCCAAATTATGCCCTCAAGGGGATCAGCCCTCCACCGAGCCGTAAGTAGAGAGGAGTTTTCTTTTTAGGAAATGAGAGAAATCCCTGCTTTATATCTGAGAAAAGTAATCGAAAATTTACCTTGTAGCTCGGACCTTAGCCCTTCTCAGCAGAGCTCGTCTTCGGGGGATCTTCTTCCAGAGATGATGGAGAGCGGAACGCCTCCCCCTGCCGTACCGCCTTGCGAGGCGGGCGACCCTGAGGTATCGTCGCGGAGGGTTTCTCCGAATCCGACAGGGCCGGAAGGTAGTCATATGGCCCCCCAAAGCCCTCCGCATCCGGCCTTCGAAAAGGGCCATCGGACGAGTCCGGCACCATCTAGTGCACGGTCAGAGGAGCTGAAGGATCTGCTAGGGCGAGCATCTATCTCAGAGGAGCACCGTGCATTGATGGGTACGGTGATTGAGAGGATTTCATCCGCGGAGAGCGGATTGCACGAGGCCGTCAGGAGTTTACTGATGGGTTTTGGGGTACGTGAGATAATGTACCCTTTTTGGACAGTTGCGCATAAATAAGATGCGCCCTGTGTAGATAGTAGCCCCTAAGACTCTATGCGTTGTCAAAAGTGACGGCGCACAGAGGGTCATAATCCCAGGTCTAATATGTCGCCTTCATACGTAGGTGGCGAAGTGTTGGGTGGCCAGCCGGACTGATGAATTTGCCGAGCTAAAGCGGCAACTTGACGTGGCAGATGCCGACATCGCGCTTGTCAACAAGCGGCTTGACGAGGCACAAGGTATGTAATTACTCCGGCGGCACCTGGTAAGAGGAGCTTTATGCCAGTATCTTACAATGTGTGCGCTTGATGCAGAATGTGCTCCTGCCATGGAGAATCTTCGGGCGGAACTTGCCCGAGCCAAGGAGCAAGCCAGAAAAAGTGATGTGGCTGCCGGAAAGGCAATTGAAGAGCTGAAAGCCGAACAAGCTGCTCACTGCCGAAGCAAGAAGGAAATGGCTGAGATGGCTGTGAAGCTGAAGAGCACTGACCGTTGCAAGCTTCTTGAAAAAGAAGATCAGGCGGAACAGACGGACCTGGAGAAGGCCGTTGCCGATGCCAAGGATGCTCGCTCTGCGATGAGAGCTATGAAGGAGGAGCTGCGTCAGGCCGGAGAGATCGCGGCTGGAAAGCCCTTTATGCTGCGGAGGAAGTTCTGTGATCCTAAACATGCTCCGTTAAACCGGATGTGGAGTACGGCGGACACCTATCTGGATTTGGCAGCGAGTGTCGTAGATGCGGCCGAACACTTCCGAGATCAAGAAGACTGCGAAGTGGAAAGCTCTTTTGGTCGCAGTTCCACAATCCAGAGCGTCCACTGTCATAGGCCGATCGTTTGGCCAAATGGGCCGAGCTGAATAGGTTATCCGGACTCGCCATGAAGTATGTCATGAGTCATCTGTGGCCAGAGAGGCCAGAGCCGAAAAGTTATTTCAACTTGGTGCAGCAGTTCCTTGGTGCGGTGCCGCATATCGATGCGATGAAGAGGTCAACGTGCATGGAGGGTGCGCGGATGGCTCTTGCCCGTGTCAAGACATACTGGGTGGAAATGGATGCCACCGCTGTTGCATCCCCAGACTCGGATGGAAGCCGAGTACCTGCCGAGCACTATTTTCAGGAAGTTCTGCAAGGCGCTCGTTTAATAGAGACGCAGTGCTCGAAGGATAGTATATTCGAATAGCATATATTATTGTAAAATAGTATTTTGATAAATTGTAGAAGCTTTTTATACTTGTGCCTACAAGTATTATAATACCTCATGTGCGGCCGTTCAACATATATGTATATATAATCTGAAAGATGGCAGTCGTCGGCTTCAGCCCCCACGCACATAATGTGGGGTGTTCGCAGAAGGCGCATTTTCACACCTAATCCAATGTCTTGGTCCTACAAAGGAGGTGATAGCGCAGCAAACTAGGCAATCGGACTATGATGCTTTATCACTTTCACTTAGCCATAGGAGTTTGACAGTGAGGCTACTTATATAGCCCCTGGTGGCGCCTGCGCTCGCCCAAACTCGGGGCACGTATGTGCCTGGCCGGGAAACGGCCCTTCGTTAATGCAGAGGAATCCTAAAGATTCTAGTAAGTCATCGAGTGGTTGACCAGTCTCACACTATATCATGACAGTCAGTTTTCGGCTTTTTCTACTGAGGTGCTCGCCTGGCCGAACCGGGGCACAATCATAGTAGTTCTCCTAGTGCCGCCTTAGCCGATAGAGCGGAACGTAAGGCAGCAAAACACAGGAGCCGGGCAAACCCAACATTTGACCAAAGACATGATTCGGAGCTGATGCATATAAGGACAAACTCGCAACGCCGAACACTCCCTAAGGTATTCGGTCTTTATGAGGGCGGGCGGGATAACGCCCTTAGTAATAAGCCCCTAGTGTCCAGGTACGCGCAAAACTCTAACGTGGCCACATGCCAAAACGCCAGCCTCCTCCTTGGTTATACCAAGAAACCAGGGGATGTGTATCAACAAGAGACAGTAAAAAAGGTTTACGCAGGGTCTTAATCTGAAAAGAATCCTTGGAACGGGTCCCTGTTGCACGTCTGCGCCTGTGTCTCCGTTGTGCCGTATCCTGGACGGGCGTAGCACGGTGTTCATCTGTAAAAGAGAGGAACTTAGTTGAAGAAAGATCGTGCCGAACATAAGTTATACTAAATAAACAAAGTATAAATCGAAATGGGTAAAATTGAGCTTTATTGTCTCTTGTTTTATATGCGCGGAGCCCATAGTACAGGGGTATATGGCTATTAAGCCTTTATCAATTGTATGTTTATGCCGGACTCGTCTAGCCGTGTCCGTGGTCTTGACGACCTGTTTAGGTGCTTTGGCTGGTGCAGCCGCTTTATCATGGGGCTGTCAAGGCAATCGCACTGTCTTCCGCGCGAGAGGAACACTCAATGTTTTCCCTTTAATGAGATGATGCCTCGTGGACCGGTCATCTTAAGCTTAAGAGATGCATAATGCGGTATTGCGTTAAAGCGGGCGAAAGCTTCGCGTCCCATCAGTGCTTGATAGCTACTTGAGAATGGGGCGATGTGGAAAGTTAGCTGTTCACGACGGAAGTTATCGGGGGAGCCGAACATAACTTCTAGCCGGAGAGAACCCATACAGCGGGCATCCGGGCCTGGCGTTACCCCTTGAAAGGAGGTTTTGCTATGGCGAATTTTTGTTGGGTCTATTCCCATGTTGCGGATTGTGTCCTGGTATAACAGGTTTAGACCACCGACGCCGTCCATCAGGACATTTGTGAAGTGGAGTCCGCCGATTATTGGATCTAATACCAAGGCAGTCCAGCCTGCGTTCCGGATACTTCTAGAGTAATCCTGGTGGTCGAAGGTGATCGGTTTTAACAACCATTGGCGAGACTCCTTTGGGATAAGCCGTATGGCGCGTATCTCTGGTGGCGCCGTTCTGTTCGTCACGTGAAGTAAGTTTACTGTTTTGACTTCTTGTGGGAAATCCTTTTGTTTCCTGGTGCTCTGCTTGTGGGGTTCGTCATCGTCCTCACTGGGTGTGTCGAGCCCCTTGTGTTCGGCGTTGAGTTTGCCGGCTTGCTTGAAAACCCAACAATCTCTGTGGGTATGGTTCGCAGGCTTCCCGGGAGTACTGTGTATTTGACATATCTTGTCAAAGATTTTGTTTAAGTTGGATAGCTTGTCCCTGTTATCCTTGAGGGGCGGCTTTCTCTAATTCTGCCGTGAGCTTTTGAATACAGCATTGACCGCCGTGCTCTTTGGGCTGCTTCCCTTATTCCGGCACTGGTCCTTGCTGCGTCGGGGTTTTCCGTTTCCATCCCTAACTTCGGATGTACTTGGGTTGCTGGTGCTACATCTTGCCAACCAGCTGTCCTCTCCTGCGGAAAAGCGGGTCATGAGGCTTGTTAATGCGGCCATTGTTCTTGGCTTTTCTTGGCCGAGGTGTCTGGCGAGCCATTCGTCTCGAACGTTATGCTTAAAAGCTGCTAGGGCTTCAGCGTCCGGGCAGTCGACTATCTGATTCTTTTTAGTAAGAAATCTGTTCCAGAATTTCCGGGCTGACTCTCCGGGCTGTTGAGTTATGTGACTGAGATCGTCTGCATCCGGAGGGCGGACATAGGTCCCTTGAAAATTTGCCCGGAAAGCATCCTCAAGCTCTTCCCAACTTCCAATGGTGTTTCCGGGAAGGCTTTTGAGCCAATGCCGGGCTGGCCCTTTAAGCTTGAGGGGTAAGTATTTTATGGCGTGGAGGTCATCTCCTCTGGCCATGTGTATGTGGAGGATATAATCCTCGATCCAGACCCCAGGGTCTATTGTTCCGTCGTACGCCTCTATGTTTACGAGCTTGAATCCCACTGGAAATTCATGGTCCAGCACCTCATCGGTGAAACATAGGGGGTGTGTGGCACCCCTGTATTTGGGTGTGCCGTGATGTTCGGATATTTGTTGTGTTGCATTGCTTACTAGAGCTTGCTTTCTTGGCCCGTAGATAGATCTGGCTGGGCCATCTTTTTGACACGGATCCTTTGGTGGATCGCGTGCCGGCTTGTGTGCGGCGCCGCTTGCCGCTCCATGCTGGCCATGCGGTCGTCTATCCGACCGGATGGCTTTCCTATTTTTTGACTGCGGGGGCTCTAAGGCCTCCTCATCAAATTCAGGCAGTAGCTTTTGCTTTTGATAGCTTTTTGTGCGGCGACTGCCGCCATATTTGTCTGCGGTGTTGCGTACTTTGCTCCATCTGATTCTGAGTGCATCTTCCGCAGTTTTGAGCTTCCGCTTCTGCTTTTTCAGGCTATGCACAGTGGCGACGAGCCTTTTGTGGAGGTTCTTCTGCTCCATGTGTTTATCCAGCGTAAGGTCGTCCGGACTGTTGTTTTCGCCTGGGACGGGGTGTTTGGTTTGTTTATCCAAGTTGCCCTGTTCGGACGCTTGCTCGAAGGCATGTTCGTCGTCCACCAGCTTGTCCTGCTCTATGGCTGGGTCTGTATGGCTGCTGTCTCTGTCGAGGCGGGGCTTGGAGCGGCGCTTACGTCGCCTCTTTGATTTCTTTTCGAGTGAACGATCCCTCGTTGCATCCCTGTGTTCCTCGTTGTCTCTTCCTTTGGGTGTGTCCACCATGTATACAACATGAGATGAGGTGGCTGTCCTGTGCCTTATAGGCGTTGGTTCATGTTCATCTCCTACATCATCGTCCATACCGTCGATGTCTTCGGAGTCGAAGTCGATCACGTCGTTTAAATTATCGACAGTGGCTACGAAGTGGGTGGTGGGTGGGCATCAAATTTCTTCGTCGTCCACATCCCAATCCTGCCGGTCATAGTCCGGCCAGGGCTCTCCTGACAAAGAGAGAGACCTGGGTGAATTCAGAATGTCGCCGAAGGGCGAGTGCTGAAAGATGTCTGTGGCAGTGAACTCCATGATCGGCGCCCAATCGTATTCGATCGATAGGGGCGTGGAGGGCTCGGAGTCCGGAGAGGAGTCCGGCACCTTGGAGTCGCAGGCTTCGCAGAGGACAAGGCTGGTGTTCGGCTTGATCACCATAGAGATTGCAGCCCCCGAGGCGGTGTCTAACCACCCATCCTCGATTGGTGTGATCGGCTCCGAGCTAGGGGTCGAAGCGGACACAGATGCGGCCTCCAGGGCACTGTTCGGCGGTAGAGCTAGATCATGCCCATCGTGACAGTGCGGCACGCTCGGCTGTGGCTCGGATCCGTCGAAGATCAAGTCTCTGCGGATGTCGGCCGTGTAGTTCAAACTTCCAAATCTGACCTGATGGCCAGGGGCATAGCTTTCGATCTGCTCCAGATGACCAAGCGAATTGGCCCGCAGTGCAAAGCCGCCGAATACGAAGATCTGTCCGGGGAGAAAAGTCTCACCCTGGATCGCATCGCTGTTGATGATCGGAGAATCCATCGGGCCTAAAAGTGACGACACAGAGGAACTCTCAATGAAAGCACCAACGTCGGTGTCAAAACCGGCAGATCTCGGGTAGGGGGTCCTGAACTGTGCGTCTAGGCGGATGGTAACAGGAGGCAGGGGACACAATGTTTTACCAAGGTTCGGGCCCTCTTGATGGAGGTAAAACCCTACGTCCTGCTTGATTGATATTGATGATATGGGTAGTACAAGAGTAGATCTACCACGAGATCAGAGAGGCTAAACCCTAGAAGCTAGCCTATGGTATGATTGTTGTTCGTCCTACGGACTAAGACCCTCCGGTTTATATAGACACCGGAGAGGGCTAGGGTTACACAGAGTCGGTTACAATGGTAGGAGATCTACATATCCGTATCGCCAACCTTGCCTTCCACGCCAAGGAAAGTCCCTTCCGGACACGGGACGAAGTCTTCAATCTTGTATCTTCATAGTCCAGGAGTCGGGCCGAAGGTATAGTCCGGCTATCCGGACACCCCCTAATCCGGGACTCCCTCAGTAACCAACCCCAGGCCGAAAGCCGCATATGGACTCCATCCGAACTGCGTCGCGACATGGCCTGATACAGAGGCGCCGCACACCCCCTATGCTTCACTGATGAGGTAATGGAGCACGAGTTGCCTGAAGGGTTTAAACCCGTGAACATCGAATCATACGATGGCACAACAGATCCTGCTGGATTGATTGAAGATTTTCTTATCCGCATTCACATGGCTCGCGGTGATGATCTATACGCCATCAAATACCTTCCCCTAAAACTTAAGGGGCCAGCTAGGAACTAGTTAAACAGCCTCCCATAAAATTCTATCGAAAGCTGGGAAGACTTGGAAGATGCCTTTAGAGACAAATTCCAAGGCACTTATGTCCGGCCTCCGGATGTCGATGACCTCAGTCATATAGTCCAACAGCCCGGAGAGTGGGCCAGGAAATTATGGACCAGGTTCCTAATTAAAAAGAACCAAATTGTCGAGTGTCCGGACGCCGAAGCCCTAGCGGCCTTAAAACATAGCATCCGCGACAAATGGCTCGGCCGACACCTCGGCCAAGAAAAGCCGAAATCCATGGCAGCCCTTACAGCACTAATGACCCGCTTCTGCGCCCGAAATGGCAACGGAAGGCCCCGACACAACAAACATAAGCGTCGGAACAACAATGATGATACAGAGAATATGAGAGTCAACACCGGATTCAGTGGGCTCCAAATCCGGTCAACGGAAGAAGCCATTCAAACGAAACAAAGACGATTCATCAAGCCTGGACTGAATACTTGATCGACCCTGCCAGATCCACGGCACTCCTAATAAGCCTACCAACCATACCAACAGAAGTTGTTGGGTCTTCATACAGGCCGACAAGTTAAATGCCGATCATAAGCAGAAAGGGTCGCCCAGTGGGGATGACGACGAGGAACCTTGCGCACCAAAAATAGGGGGTCAAAAGAAATTTCCTGCCGAAGTCAAAACGGTGAACATGATATACGTCACCCATATCCCTAAGACGGAGTGCAAGCGTGCGCTAAGGGACGTCTATGCGATAGAGCCAGTCGCCCCAAAATTCAACCCATGGTCGGCCTGTCTGATCACCTTCGATCATAGCGACCATCCGACCAGTATCCGTCACGGAGGTTCGGCCGCATTAGTCCTTGATCCAATCATCGATGGTTTCCACCTTACGCGAGTCCTCATGGAAGGCTTCAGCAGCCTTAACCTGCTCTATCAGGACACAGTCCGCAAGATGGGTATTGATCCGTCAAGAATCAAGCCCACTAAAACTACCTTTAAAGGAGTGGTACCTAGTGTAGAGGCTCGCTACACGGGCTCAATCACATTGGAAGTGGTCTTCGACTCGTCGGACAACTTCCGCAGTGAAGACTTGATCTTTGATATCATCCCCTTCCGCAGTGGCTACCACACACTGCTTGAACGAACCGTGTTCGCTCGTTTCAATGCGGTCCCGCACTATGCCTATCTCAAACTCAAGATGGCCAGACCACGCTGTCGGATTTCGGGTTCCGGCAGACCCTTGAGGTTCAAACACTGGGGTGCACGCGGAGATTTCGCCTCCTACCTACCTGCACCCCTCCGCCTCGCTAAGATCTAAGCTATGGAAAGAACAACACGAGAGACACAGGGTTTATACTGGTTTGGGCCACCGTTGTGGTGTAATACCCTACTCCAGTGTGTGGCGTGGTGGATTGCCTCTTGGGCCGATGATGAACAATACAAGGAAGAACAGCCTCGCGAGGGTCTGTTCTTGGCTGGGGTGATGAACCGCTGGGAGGAGTTCAGTCACCCTTCTCTCTCTCTCTCTCTCTGATTGTCGATTCTCTCTTTCTTTACTTCTCTCCCCTTGTTCTGTGGGTGGTTGGTCCTATTTATAGAGGCCCTGGTCCTCTTCCCAAATATCGAGCGGGAAGGGAGCCAACAATGGCGGGCTAATTTGAAGGGGAACAGCTAGTACCAGCTATCCTGACAAAAGTAGTCTTCGCCTGCACAATGCTCTGGTGGTGACGCCGTCTTGGGCTCCACGATGACCTCCATCTTGCAGTACTCCTGGTCTTGGTCTTGTTGCACCGAAATGGCAACCTTTGCCTGATGCCTCGGTACTCCGCGGCTACGCTTGCCCCCTTTGCACCAAAGGGGAAAGGAGGACACTGCGCGGGCTGGCACCCGCCTGGCGCCCTTGGTCGTCATGGCTTGCATCACGGGCACCTCGTGAGGTACCCCGCCTTGATCTCTCCGCCTCCTCGCGAGCCATCCTGATGAGGCTGTGCCTGAGGAAGCTCCGCGTCATCCGCCCCGCGAGGCTTGGCCCCTCGCGAGGGTCTTGGGTCTGTGTTGGTGAAGATGGGCCGTCCTGGGCCCCCCTTTGAGCCACGCCGCAGGCCGCAGGCAGGCAAGTCTGGGGACCCCCGTTCCTAGAACGCCGATAGTAGCCCCCGGGCCCAAGGCGCGCCCGGACTTGGCCATGCAGGGAGGCGGAAGGGCAAGAGCGAAGCGCCGCGGGCCCTAACAGCCTGCGGCCTTGGGCGCCACGTGGCGCTTGATTGGACGTGAGCGCCTTAGCAACCGTGCGAGTTGATAAAGGAGCGGCATCCGCCTAGGCTTTGCTTTTTGCTTTCTCCGGTTGCTGCTCAGATCCCCTTTCTTGCGCCTCTCCTTCCTTCCTCCAAAATTTCCAGATCTACTCCGACCGCGTGACCTAGGAAGCCATGGCGCCTCGTCAGCCCCCGGCCGTAGCTTGGTACTCGTCTGCCCTTGTGGGGACCCCGACTCATAAGTCGTGATCACCGAATGCACGTGTAAAGTGCTCCCAGAGATCAATGCTCACTGAACACACAAAAGCTGAATAACAAGAGTCTTACATCCATACATACCGTATTACACAAGTAGGACCATTATGGTCAAGTCTTGAGTATAATATCGCAGCGGAAATCTTCGTCAATAACTTGGACCCATGCCATCTGCCATAACCCTACAGGCATTCTGACTGGGAAGCGTCGTAGCTCGCATGTTCGTCACCGAGGTACTCTTCTTCATATCATGTTCTTTCATGCCTGGCCAATAAAATAACCAGTGGCAAGCCAATGAGTACTTTGAATGTACTCGCAAGCAACCCATGGTTTGGTTCAAGATACAACAATGCATGATATAGGTAATTTTTTTTGCGGAAAGCTAGTTTTTGAGTGCAATGATATGTTCAACAACTCGTAAGACATGCATCAGGAGAATTCAAGTAACCAAGAGGACAGGTTACAGATATCAACACAAAGGGAGTGGGCTCCAACCCAACTCATCCATGTCAAGTCCTTTGACTTGACCCAAGTAGTTCTTCCCACACAGACTGGTTTGTAAACAAGTGGACGTAGCCCAAGAGCGGTTACCCAACTATCCTTGACCGTGGACACGGCTATTCGAATAGTTTTACACTCTGTAGAGGTTGCACACTTTACCCACAAGATCCGGGGAACTTCCATGTCATCCACGACCCGCGGTACCTCAAGTACCCGGGGTAAGCACCCGATCACTATCTTTCCCTAGACGACACTAACATAGAGTCCACTCGATTGGCAGTAACCCCCGTGCACAACATTTCACATCTTAAAATTGTGGAGCCTCGCTCCCATTTTCATCACATACCACAAGCATGGGGTACCAACGGTGTGTCCGGTGCCCTGTGAAGACAGTCATGGCCGCCCTACCTGGCACGACCCCCTCTCGAGAGAGAGCACCAACTCTCCCCCATCACTAGTAATGCGGGCTCCAAGCTAGTATCGGCCTAGGTAATCAATAATGCCCTTTCCCATACAAGGGTAGAGTGGTTGTGCATGTAAGGTTGGAATAACGGTCGCAACATAAACCAATCCGTTTTGAAAACAACACACACACACTTGCCTCGGTACACCACTTCGTCATCAAGTGGTTACCCAAATCATCATCTCCCCCAGGCATAAGTGGCACCCGATGGGGGTTTTTGAAAAGTCTTTTGAAAATACTTTGTCTCCATCACCATGCATATTCCCATCCCTTTTGCGTAGCACTACTTAGCATCCTATCTACTCCCACCGGCATAACCCTCATAAGGAGGTAGGGTCATGCACAATGCAAGTATCAACGAGGAAGTAACAGAGGCAACCCATCAAAGTGGTTACCATCTCATCATGATTCCGATGCAACACTAATAAAGTGCTATATGACATGCATAAAAAGGGTTTCATAAATATGGTCAAAGGGCTACTTGCCTGTTTTAACAAAGTCTTCAAGGTCTTCAAATATCTCTGGTCCAACTCCAAGCATTTCGTCTACTTCGCCAACTATCATCGAAAGCAACCATAATAAGCAACACAACAAGGCAGGAAATGAAAGTGCTCTAAAAATATTGATTTGACTTTTCTAGGACATCTCTGGTTATATGAAAATTAACCAGAGTGATTTCATTGGAATTGGGTCAGTGGATATTTCTAAACATTTGGATATGATGGAATCAAGGGGTTTATGGATTTGCAAGAGGTGTACAGAAATATTATTGTGAAAAATGAGCAAGGATACCCATTTAACAAGGCATGATTTCAGAAGCATCTAGGAGTTGGTTTCACTGGATTTGGAGTTCAAATGATTTCTCTATGAATTTGCAAAGTTGACAAATATGAAGAAATGGCTCATTATTTTATATGGGACATAAAGTATTAATAAAAATGTTCATAAGCTAAGTTATGAACTTAGAAGCATCTAGAAATTTAATTCATGGCATTTGGATCAAATTTGAGCCCTCTGTGATTTTCTAAAGTTTATGACAGAAATGGAAAAAATGAGATTTGATAATTATTTGTGAAATAGATACTTGTGGAAAAATGTGCAAATAGCACCATGAGATAGGGCATGATTTTAGAAACTACTAGAAATTTGAATCATCAAATTTGGAGGTAATATGAATATTTGGGATATTTTACAAGTTTCTGGAAAAAGAAAAAGACAAAGGAAGTGGGGGTTACACCTATACCACGCAATGGGCGCAGCATAGAACCGCAGCGCACTGGGCCGGCCCAGCTGCACGGCCACGCGGCTAAGGAGGGCCACGCCGACAGCGTATTAGGGGAGTACGCTTCCCTACCGGGAAGGCGGTTCCCGCGGATCCCGCCTCCACTTAACCCGAGTGGGTCCGGCTAGACACGTCGGCAGAGGCTGACCGGTGGGGTCGCCGGTCCACCGGCCGGCCTTCTTCTTCCTCGCGCGGCCTCCCGTGCCGCAGGAACAGAGGGGGCGAGGCCGAGCTCGTCCCCGGCGACCAGGGGCGCTGCTGCGGGTGGCCGGCGCACCGGCGAGCTCGGGGGACTACGCCGCACCCGCTCCCCCTGTCAGCACGTCCAACGGAGGACGAAGGCGAGTGGGGCCATGGCCACGGCGGACGGTGCTCGGGCGAGACTCGGGCAGGGCAGGGCAAGCACGGGGAGGAGGGCCTGGTGCGCGGGGGAGGATCCTTGGTGCCTTGGGTGTCCTCTCGAGTGTTCAGTGGGAGCGGGGAAGCAATGGGGGCCTGGGTTGGTCCGAGGGCACGTCGGTGGCGACCCGGCCTTGGAGGGGGCAGGAGAGCACGTAGGGGAGAGAGGGGGTGTCCGAGAGGTGCACGGGAGAGAGGAGGTTCGAACCCAGGCGAGAGAGAGGGTCGGGGTGGCTTAAAATGGGTGAGGCCGCGGTGCACCATGGGCAGCGTCCATGGACATGCTCGGGTGAGCTCGTCGAGGGATAAGGAGGTCGAGGGAGGAAGGGCCCGACAGTGTTGCATGTCGTGGACGCCGAGGCGGCCTCGGGGGACACGATTCCGGCGCCCAAGGTCGACGGGAGGCCTTGGAATGGGCGTGCTACAGTGCCACAGAGCACTGTAGCATGCTGCAGAGCGCGAGCTCTGAACGCCATGGCATTGTTTATGTGCCAGGGGCGTGTCCACTAGTGTCTGGGGCTTTGTGGGGTGAGTAAACAAAGGGGAGGTGGCCTTGGATTCCCTGGTGAACCACTAGGAGAGGAGTGGGGTTGAGAGAGAGATGGAAATGGGATGTCCAGAGGGGTAAATGAGGTGGTTTCACCCCTCAATCATTAACCTGAGATGCAGCCATAGTTACTGGAAGTAGAAGAGGGCCAGGAGCAGCTGTGGTACAAAGTTGAGCCCATGGAGATTAGTGGAAGAGGTCAAAAATGGAATTTTGGTAAAGTGGCAGAAGGTGTTTGATGCTTGTTTGGGTAATCAAATGAACTCCATTTGGAATGAGACTCCACAGGGTGAAATGAAACATATAATTAGGGCCTTCCACCAATTTGGGGCATATTTGGGCAAAGTTGCCAATGCAACTTTTGTAAACCATAGAAATTAGCAGAAATGGACTTGTGTAGATCTAGTTGAGCAAATCACTTCTCCTTGATGCACCACTTGGTGTAGTGGCCTCATTTGGTCATGTGAACATGCTCACAAAAGTTGGGGTCAAGGAGAGAAAGTTGGTAGTACAAACTTGTTCAGATTTGATTCTGTCAGAGAGGGTTTTGGGGCACTTTGAGCAAGATAACATTCTCTCCAACTTGTGCCATTTGGTCTAGGACAGATTATTACACCATTTGAGCATGTGCACCAAGTTTGAGAGCATCTGGACATGTTTGACAGTGCAAAAATGTTCAAACTTGAAAAAGGACAGAAGTGGTTTTGAGAGGGTTTCATGGGGTTATACTATTCTCCATGACATGGTACTTGGCAAGATCATCAAAAATGTCATATGTGACATGTTAGAATTTTCTTGGATTTTTATGAAAATATTTCCTGTAGAAATATTTCAAATCCGTGAAATGGGCAGAAATGGTTTTGGGAGGTTTTGTCCAATATTTTGATCATGACCATATGTTGAAACTCATATATATGGAAAATATATGTCCACTGAGTCTCCCTAATTTTTCTCAATTATTTTTAAAGCTTAAAAATAATTTTAACCTATTAAAGACCATTTCTGGACTTAAGAAAAATCCTTTAAATAAAGTAGGAAAATAACTTCTAAAATTATATTTTTGTGGTTTCTGGGTATCCTATATCTAATAGGAGTCAAACATATTTTTGGAAAGATTTTTACTGCCCTGAATTAAGTATTTGCAGTACAAATCTTAATTCAGGGGTTTTTGGAAAACTATTTTTTGAAAATACTTTTTGGCCAAATAATTTTTGTAAGAAAATACTATATTGCTGTATACACATGGCATGATCATTGGTTCAAGAGTTTGGAGCAAGGAGATGAAGTATAGGAGTTGGAGGATTTATTTGATTTTTAGAGCACTTGCAAACAACAGAGAAGATCCAAACAAGGCAAGGTACAAAACACTCAAAAGTTTTTGTCAAACCACATTTTATCATGATTTATTAGCTTAAGTGTTGTGGCATGAAAATCAGGGTGTGACAGACCTACCCCCCTTACAAGAATCTCGTCCCCGAGATTCCCAGACTAGGCGCGGAAAGGAATACGGAAACTTGGATTTGGGGTAGTCTTCACGTCCTCATACTGCTTCTGCTTCCGTTTGGTGCTCCATTGAACCTTGAAGTACTCGATGGCATGGCTTCATGTTTGTCGCCCTGCTTGATCCAGATTGCAATTGGGATCTCTCACGTAGGTCATATTGGGCTGGAGGTCGATGTCTCGTGGTCGATGTCCTTGTAGAGACTGGTCTAGTTAGGAAGTTGGAAACGTTTCCAGAGTGGTGTTGTGTGGAAAAACGTTGTGCACAGTGGGTGACTCAGGTGATAACTCTAGCTAGTAGCCGTCTATTCTTCGCCTTGCAGTGATCTTGGAGAGGGCCGATAAATCTTGGTGTGAGCTTCCCTTTGACATGGAAATGCTTGGTTCCTTTGAGAGAAGTGGTTTGCAGATATGCCTGGTCTTTGATGCGGAGGTATACTTCTTGAAGATGGTGATTGGTGTAGTTCTTCCTCCTAGACATGACGATCTTCAGATGTTCCTTGACCAGCTCAACGATTCTTCTTCCATCTTCGGGTAGACAAGTATGCCATCAAAGAAAGATGACAACTAACTTGTCCAAGCACTCCATGAAGTCTATGGGGTACGTAAAGTGGGCTGAGGCATTGGTGATGGACGCGGTTGAGCATTGGCCAAGGTCTTATCGATATAGAGCCAAAGCCCAAGGTCAGGATCCGACCATGTTGTGGCTTGGTAGGGCGTAAGGGTTTCAAGGATTCTAGTGTGCGAGTGAATGTTTATCATACCATCCTTGAGCACAGTTTCTGAGATGCCAATCATTCTATCTAGTCTTCCAAACAATCACATCATGTTACCGAAAGAATCATCCCGTATAGGTCAACTCCAATCATCACTCATGTTATTCATATCCTCATGACTCCCCGAGGGGAGGTCTAACAAAATCATATACATGTCAACTATCCCCAAACTCATATGTATGGCTACCCCTAAAAATCCATGGGTAGAGCATATAAGCTGCTAAGCTTGAATTTAATCACCACAATCCAAGTGCTCAGTCTATTGATCCAAGGTCCATGATAAAGCATCTCTATCCTAAGGAAACACATCGTAAGCCACTCCAAGATCTTGTTTCCTTCCTATGAATCAACTCCAATAGCCCATTAACTTCCATTAATCACTACATAATCCATTAATTCTACAAATCCAATGTCTATGGTGTCTCACACGAATCTTCTAATGTCCTATAGTCCCCAAATACTTGAAAGGGCTGTCTTTACCATAGTAAGTCCACCAATTTCCATTATCATGGTCAAGTAAACTCCAAGGTCAAGCTTATATCAACTCCGACAATTAATCCAATCTCCTAGTTTATTGTCCTCCAAGAAACATGGTATCATGATCGAGATCATCAGTCTAAATCCAATTTACTCCGAACCATGTAAAATTACTCTGCATCCATACTCCACTAGGATAACGTATTGAATCCAAATCTCATGTCCAACGAGAATTCCTATCTATTCCCCCAAGTCATTGATACAAACTCATCAAGTCATTTGTCCTCTATTCCTATATCCTCAAACTGGTCTTCCCTATGGCATCGTCAGTTCTGGTGCTATATTAGGATGATAATGTGCTCGTTCACTATGTCCACTAGTTCCATAATGAACCCAGTGGTGTGCAAGGTTTACAGAGGCTTGACTGGTTCTCTTGCAATTCTATGGGTTAAGCACATGGTTAAGGACTCGAGCTGGGGTATCTCGTGAAGTCTCGAAGGGTTTAAGAATGGGTTTCTAGTCTGGGGGTTAAACATGACTCTGCGGGGTTTTACTTGGTCGAGGAGGCTGTAGAAAAGTTCTTCAGTGCTAGTTGGTCGCCGAAGTAGACTCCTTGGTGCATCTTGTCTTGCTGGTCTTCAGTTGAGGAGAGAGATGAGAGGGATAAGTAGCATAAAGGGGGATGCCTAAAGGGGGGGTTCTATAGTGCAGGTGCAAACAACGGGTGGCAAAAAGGGCCAAACAAAAGAAGCAAGGTAAGGAAGGTGATATAGTCGCATACTTGTTGCCTAGGGCAAAAGTGCGACCTATATCAAAACACAAACAAATAAAAACAAGCAAGACACAATCATGGTTCTATTCGAACTATCATACGGACTCGACTGCACATAGGGGGTACACGACTCATCCTACCCTAGGGGTTCTCGGACTCAGTAATCGTGCCTTGAGCCTCGTGCAGTCTTCTGAGTTTCCTCAGGTGTTGCATGTCTCTTGTAGTTGTTCGATGAAACGATCCAGGTTGAGCCTGAAGATCCTTCAACAACTTCTTGCCTGTTGAAGTGATGGGGTGAAGGTGGCTCCTCGTAGCAGGCATTGACTCGGTCTTCTGTTGTCTTCTTATTCATGACGATCCCGTTTTGTCTTCTAAGGCGTCGATGGTACCAGGTAGGTAATCCTTTATGCAATGACATTAACAAGGCATAGTAGAGATCCAACATGTCGGTTACGTTGATGACAACATCGACACCAAGAGCGGGGGATGAAGAGAACCGTTTTCCTGCTCACTATAGTGAGGCGGACCAAATGGCGAGGTTCTCATCCACCAGTGGTTGTCCGATACAACGGTAGTGATAGGGTTACTCTATTAGTGACGTATATCATGATCTTGCATATCCTATGCCATGATCATCATAGGCTAACGTTGCATCATCCTGGGCAAATTCAAAGGTGTCACCGTCCTCTGGGTCTTCATGTCCTCATTCTTCAAAGGCGTATCTTCTGTTGGCATCGTCTTGCTGTGGTGTTGCCAATCTTGTGTTCAGAAGAGGTGGGTGAGTGTTTGGCAAGATGTAATCCTTCTAGGCTACCCACGAGGATTACAAGGAATCCCGTGGTCAGGGGCTTGAGGGTGCTAGCGACCGTTTGCAATAGTTTTGAAGGGAAGAGATTGATAGGGAAAGTATACCTTAGTTTTCTAAAAATTGAGAAGGGAAGAGAAGTATAGATAGTTTTGAAAACCAGTAATAGTTTTGGAAATAGTTTTACCCTAACTAACGACCATGCTAACTAAGGCTTCCTACAGTCAGGATGTCTCTGATACCAGCTCTGTGGGGACCCCGACTCATAAGTCGTGATCACCGAATGCACGTGTACAGTGATCCCAGAGAATCAATGCTCACTGAACACACAGAAGCTGAATAACAGAGTCTTACATTCCATACATACCGGTATTACACAGTAGGGGACCATTATGGTCAAGTCTTGAGTATAATCGCAGCGGAAATCTTTCGTGATAACTTGGACCCATGCCATCTGCCTTATAACCCTACAGGCATTCTGACGTGGAAAGCGTCCTAGCCTTGCATGTTCATCACCGAGGGTACTCTTCTTCATATCATTGTTCTTTCATGCTGGCCAATAAAATAACCAGTGGCCAGGCCATGAGTACTTCGAAATGGTACTCGCAGCAGACCCATGGTTTTGGTTCAAGAATACAACAATGCATGATATAGGTAAAAAAATTGCGAAAGCTAGTTTTTGAGTGCAATGATATGATCAACATTTATCAAGGATATGAATGCATCAGGAACAAGTATCAGGAGGTTACAGACATCAACATCGGGATAGAGTTGTGAACAACTCATACTCAAGCTCATGTGACTTCCTCAAGAATCCGTCACAGATTTACCACAACACTGGTTTGTAAACATATGGACGTAGTCTAAGAGCGGTTACCCCAACTGTCCTTGACCGTGGACACGGCTATTCGAATAGTTTTACACTCTGCAGAGGTTGCACACTTTACCCACAAGATCCGGGGAACTTCCGTGTCATCCACGACCGCGGTACCTCAAGTACCCGGGGTAAGCACCCGATCACTATCTTTCCCTAGACGACACTAACATAGAGTCCACTCGATTGGCAGTAACCCCCGTGCCCAACATTTCACATCTTAAAATTGTGGAGCCTCGCTCCCATTTTCATCACATACCACAAGCACGGGGTACCAACGGTGTGTCCGGTGCCCTGTGAAGACAGTCATGGCCGCCCTACCTGGCACGACCCCGTCCCGAGAGAGAGCACCAACTCTCCCCGTCACTAGTAATGCGGGCTCCAAGCTAGTATCGGCCTAGGTAATCAATAATGCCCTTTCCTATACAAGGGTAGAGTGGTTGCGCATGTAAGGTTGGAATAACGGTCGCAACTTAAACCAATCCGTTTTGAAAACAACACACACACTTGCCTCGGTACACCACTTCGTCATCAAGTGGGTTACCCAATCATCATCTCCCCCGGGCATAAGTGGCACCCGATGGGGTTTTCGAAAAGTCTTTTGAAAATACTTTGTCTCCATCACCATGCATATTCCCGTCCCTTTTGCGTAGCACTACTTTAGCATCCTATCTACTCCCACCGGCATAACCCTCATAAGGAGGTAGGGTCATGCACAATGCAAGTATCAACGAGGAAGTAACAGAGGCAACCCATCAAAGTGGTTACCATCTCATCATGATTCCGATGCAACACTAATAAAGTGCTATATGACATGCATAAAAAGGGTTTCATAAATATGGTCAAAGGGCTGCTTGCCTGTTTTAACAAAGTCTTCGAGGTCTTCAAATATCTCTGGTCCAACTCCAAGCATTTCGTCTACTTCGCCAACTATGCATCGAAAGCAACCATAATAAAGCAACACAACAAGGTAGAAAATAAAAGTGCTCTAAAAATGTGACTTGGACTTTTCTAGGATACCTCTGGTCATATGAGGAATGACCAAAGTGATTTCAATGGAATTGGATAAGTGAATATTTCTAAACGTTTTGATATGATGGAATCAAGGGGTTTATGGATTTGCAAGAAGTATACAGAAACATATTTTTGAAAAATGAGAGGCACCCATTTAACAAATCATGATTTTAGAAGCATCTGGGAGTTGGTTTCACTGGATTTGGAGTTCAAATGAATTCCCTATGAATTTGCAAAGTTTACAAATATGAAGAAATGGCTCATTATTTTATGTGGGATAGAAAGTATTAATAAAAATGTTCATAAGCTAAGTTATGAACTTAGAAGCATCTAGGTATTTGAATCATGGCATTTGGATCAAATTTGAGCCCTCTGTGATTTTCTAAAGTTTATGATAGAAATGGAAAAAATGAGATTTGATAATTATTTGTGAAATAGATACTTGTGGAAAAATGTGCAAATAGCACCATGAGATAGGGCATGATTTTAGAAACTACTAGAAATTTGAATCATCAAATTTGGAGGTAATATGAATATTTGGGATATTTTACAAGTTTCTGGAAAAAGAAAAAGACAAAGGAAGTGGGGGTTATACCTATACCACGCAATGGGCACAGCATAGAACCGCAGCGCACTGGGCTGGCTCAGCTGCACGGCTACGCGGCTAAGGAGGGCCACGCCGACAGCGTATTAGGGGAGTACGCTTCCATGCCGGGAAGGCGGTTCCCGCGGATCCCGCCTCCACTTACCCCGAGTGGGTCCGGCTAGACACGTCGGCAGAGGCTGACCGGTGGGGTCGCCGGTCCACCGGCCGGCCTTCTTCTTCCTCGCACGGCCTCCCGTGCCGTAGGAACAGTGGGCGAGGCCGAGCTCGTCCCCGGCGACCAGGGGCGCTGCTGCGGGTGGCCGGCGCACCGGCGAGCTCGGGGGACTGCGCCGCGCTCGCTCCCCCTGTCAGCACGTCCAACGGAGGACGAAGGCGAGTGGGTCCACGGCCACGGCGGACGGTGCTCGGGCGAGACTCGGGCAGGGCAGGGCAAGCACGGGGAGGAGGGCCTGGTGCGCGGGGGAGGATCCTTGGTGCCCTGGGTGTCCTCTCGAGCGTTTAGTGGGAGCGGGGAAGCAATGGGGGCCTGGGTTGGTCCGGGGGCACGTCGGTGGCGACCCGGCCTTGGAGGGGGCAGGAGAGCACGTAGGGGAGAGAGGGGTGTCCGAGAGGTGCACGGGAGAGAGGAGGTTCGAACCCAGGCGAGAGAGAGGGTCGGGGTGGCTTAAAATGGGTGAGGCCGCGGTGCACCATGGGCAGCGTCCATGGACATGCACGGGTGAGCTCATGGAGGGATAAGGAGGGCGAGGGAGGAAGGGCCCGACAGTGTTGCGTGTCGTGGACGCCGAGGCGGCCTCAGGGGACACGATTCCAGCGCCCAAGGTCGACGGGAGGGCTTGGATGGGCGTGCTATAGTGCCGGAGAGCACTGTAGCATGCTCCAGAGCGCGAGATCTGCACGCCATGGCATTGTTTATGTGCCAGGGGCGTGTCCACTAGTGTCTGGGGCTTTTTGGGGTGAGTAAACAAAGGGGAGGTGGCCTTGGATGCCCTGGTGAACCACTAGGAGAGGAGTGGGGTTGAGAGAGAGAGATGGAAATGGGCTGCCCAGAGGGGTAAATGGGGTGGTTTCACCCCTCAATCATTGACCTGAGATGCAGCCATAGTTACTGGAAGTAGAAGAGGGCCAGGAGCAGCTGTGGTACAAAGTTGAGCCCATGGAGATTAGTGGAAGAGGTCAAAATGGAATTTTGTAAAGTGGCAGAAAGGTGTTTGATGCTTGTTTGGTAATCAAATGAACTCCATTTGGAATGAGACTCCACAGGGTGAAATGAAACATATAAATTAGGGGCCTTCCACCAATTTGGGGCTTATTTGGGCAAGTTGCCAATGCAACTTTTGTAAACCCTAGAATTAGCAGAAATGGACTTTGTAGATCTAGTTGAGCAAATCACTTCTCCTTGATGCACCACTTGGTGTAGTGGCCTCATTTGGTCATGTGAACATGCTCACAAAAGTTGGGGTCAAGGAGAGAAAGTTGGCTAGTAAGTTGTTCAGATTTGATTCTGTCAAGAGGGTTTGGGGTACTTTGAGCAAGATAACATTCTCTCCAACTTGTTGCCATTTGTCTAGGTCACGATTATTACCATTGAGCATGTGCACCAAGTTTGAGAGCATCTGGACATGTTTGAAATGCAAAAATGTTCAAACTTGAAAAAGGACAGAAGTGGTTTTAAGAGGGTTTCATGGGGTTATACTATTCTCCATGACATGGTACTTGGCAAGATCATCAAAAATGTCATATGTGACATGTTAGAATTTTCTTGGATTTTTATGAAAATATTTCCTGTAGAAATATTTCAAATCCTTGAAATGAGCAGAAATGGTTTTGGGAGGTTTTGTCCAATATTTTGATCATGACCATGTGTTGAAACTCATATATATGGACAATATATGTCCTGAGTCTCCCTAATTTTTCTCAAAATTTTAAAGCTTTAAAATAATTTTAACCTATTAAAGACCATTTTCTGGCCTTAAGAAAAAGCCTTTAAATCAAATAGGAAAATAACTTTTAAAATTATATTTTTGTGGTTCTGGGTATCCTATATCTAATAGGAGTCAAACATATTTTTGGAAAGATTTTTACTGCCCTGAATTAAGTACTTGCAGTACAAATCTTAATTCAGGGGTTTTTGGAAAACTAATTTTTGAAAATACTTTTTGGCCAAATTATTTTGTAAAGAAATTATTGCCTTATACACATGGCATGATCATGGTTAAAGAATTTGGAGGCAAGGAGATGAAGTATAGGAGTTGGAGGATTTATTTGATTTTTAGAGCACTTGCAAACAACAGACAATCCAAAAGGCAAGGTCCAAAACACTCAAAGTTTTTGTCAAACCACATTTTATCATGATTTATTAGCTAAGTGTTGTTGGCATGAAAAATCAGGGTGTGACAGACCTACCCCCCTTACAAGAATCTCGTCCCCGAGATTCCCAAACTAGGCGTGGAAAAGGGATACAGAAACTTGGATCTGGGGTAGTCTTCAAGTCCTCAAGTTGCTTCTGCTTCCGTGTAGTGCTCCATTGAGCTTGAAGTACTCGATGGCATGGCTTCGTGTTTGTCGTCCTGCTTGATCCAGATTGTAATTGGGATCTCTCGCGTAGGTCATATTGGGCTGGAGGTCGATGGCTCGTGGTCGATGTCCTTGTAGAGACCGGGCTAGTTAGGAAGTTGGAAAACGTTTCCGGAGTGGTGTCGTGTGGAAAAACGTTGTGCACAGTGGGTGACTCAGGTGATAACTCTAGCTGGTAGCCGTCTATTCTTCGCCTTGCAGTGATCTTGGAGAGGGCCGATAAATCTTGGTGTGAGCTTCCCTTTGACATGGAAATGCTTGGTTCCTTTGAGAGAAGTGGTTTGCAGATATGCCTGGTCTTTGATGCGGAGGTATACTTCTTGAAGATGGTGGTTGGTGTAGTTCTTCCTCCTAGACATGACGATCTTCAGATGTTCCTTGACCAGCTCAACGATTCTTCTTCCATCTTCGGGTAGACAAGTATGCCATCAAAGAAAGATGACAACTAACTTGTCCAAGCACTCCATGAAGTCTATGGGGTACGTAAAGTGGGCTGAGGCATTGGTGATGGACGCGGTTGAGCATTGGCCAAGGTCTTATCGATATAGAGCCAAAGCCCAAGGTCAGGATCCGACCATGTTGTGGCTTGGTAGGGCGTAAGGGTTTCCAAGGATTCTAGTGTGCCGAGTGAATGTTTATCATACCATCCTTGGAGCACAGTTTCTTGAGATGCCAATCATTCTATCTAGTCTTCAAACAATCACATCATGTTACGAAAGAATCATCCCGTATAGTCAACTCCACCATCACTCATGTTATTTCATATCCTCATGACTCCCGAGGGGAGGTCTAACAAACACATATACATGTCAACTACCCCCCCCAAAACCTCCATATGTATGGCTACCCCTAAAAATCCATGGGTAGCATATAAGCTGCTAAGCTTGGAATTTATCACACAATCCAAGTGCTCAGTCTATTGAATCCAGGTCCATGATAAAGCATCTCTTCCTAAGGAAACACATCGTAAGCACTCCAAGATCTTGTTTCCTTCCTATGAATCAACTCCAATAAGCCCCATTAACTTTCCATTAATCACTACATAATCCATTAATTCTACAAATCCAATGTCTATGGTGTCTCACACGAATCTTCTAATGTCCTATAGTCCCCAAATACTTGAAAGGGCTGTCTTTACCATAGTAAGTCCACCAATTTCCATTATCATGGTCAAGTAAACTCCAAGGTCAAGCTTATATCAACTCCGCCAATTAATCCAATCTCCTAGTTTATTGTCCTCCAAGAAACATGGTATCATGATCGAGATCATCAGTCTAAATCCAATTTACTCCGAACCATATAAATTACTCTGCATCCATACTCCACTAGGATAACGTATTGAATCCAAATCTCATGTCCAACGAGAATTCCTATCTATTCCCCCAAGTCATTGATACAAACTCATCAAGTGATTTGTCCTCTATTCCTATATCCTCAAACTGGTCTTCCCTATGGCATTGTCAGTTCTGGTGCTATATTAGGATGATAATGTGCTCGTTCACTATGTCCACTAGTTCCATAATGAACCAGTGGTGTGCAAGGTTTACAGAGGTTTGACTGGTTCTCTTGCAATTCTATGGGTTAAGCACATGGTTAAGGACTCGAGCTGGGGTATCTCGTGAAGTCTCGAAGTGTCTAAGAATGGGTTTCTAGTCTGGGGGTTAAACATGAGGTTAAGCTACAGGCTCTGCATCTCCACCCCAACTCTGTTCTTCTCCTGGCAATCTTCGCCTATTACTGTGAGGCTCACGTAGGGGTGCAGCCCTCAGTGGCCTTGCTGCGCCACTACTTCTACCTCCGGACCTCTCGTGGTCCCGCTTCCGCGTGCGCGAGCTTCATCGCGTACAGCGGCGCCATTGCCATCTCGAACCCCGGGAAAAGGATTGAGGGCTTCAGGAGCAAGTGGGTCTTGGCGGATGCTGGGCGCATTCACCCTCGGCTGATCTTGCCCACGGAGCAGCCCACGAGCTCCAGCGATTGGGGTCGAGCGGAGCTCGCGGACCCCGTGCGAAGCTGGTGTTGGAGAAGATGGATGTGGATCTGAGGCCGGCCAACATGGCGGCAGCGAAGCTGACCAGCGCGTCGCTGCTGAGGGAATTCCTGGAGCACCAGCTGGCTCCGCTTCGGCTGTACTCACTCCCGATGTGGAGGCCCCGTCCGAGCCCCGCGGCCTTGGCCGACGGAGATCTGGCTGCGGTCCTCCAATCTCTAGTCGGGGGCGATGTGGCAAGGTTGGAGGGTGCTCCTACGCCCTTGTTCCTTCGCGACGACTGGGAGCAGGTAGTGGAGTCCATGCCCGTCTTCAACGGGGATGGGACCGTGCCCATGGAAACTCCCGAGGAACCGATGGACGTGCCCTCCGATGACTCCAGCGAAGAGGAGGAAGGAGGGGAGCGGGAAAGAGGGCCTGACTCCGAGGCGACTGACGGAGAGTCGAGGGCTCCCCTCCCCCGGCTCAGGTTCCGCGTTCTCTGCCTCTCTCTGAGCGATGATGACGAGGATGACGACGAGGATGACGACGAGCAGGACGGCGGGAGCTTGCCCCCGATCCCGAAGAAGGACAGGACCGGGCTGATCTCCCGCGGGTCTGCCCCAGCCCCGAGGCGGACCGCACCTTCCGCTTCCAAGCTTCCCGAGGTTGACCCTTCCAGCCGGCTTTCAGGCTTCAAATTTCGCCGGAGGCCGCTCGAGCTCACTGGCGATGACCCGTAAGCGTTTGATTCTTGTCTTTATTTCTTATTCCGCTTCTGAGGCTTGACGTCCGCATCTCTTGGACAGGCGGGCGCCCGCAGCAAAGAAGTCGAAGGGAGCTCCTGAGGTTCCATCCGTGGCAGCGCCTCTGCCCGCAAAGGAGGGTGACCGCGACGCACGGGCTTCTCCTGCCCAGTCGTCCTCGCGAGGCCTGGCTGAGCCGGCTGGGGCGAGCTCGGCCCCCATGGCCCAAGTGACTCCCGAGGTGTCCTTGCCTGCCGCCGCCTCTACAGCTGTTGGGGCGCAGCAGACTCCGCCTCAGGATGCTGTGGACGCGCCGCCGCCTTCTCCTCCTACTCCACCTGCTGCTGTCTCTCCGACTCCTTCTGCTGTTCTGGATCGTGATGTCGCTGAGCTGGACCGACTGCGGCAGGATCTTCTTGGCGCCGACCCTTGCTTGGTGGCCGGGCGCTTGGAGCTGGCTTCCGGATGGGTTCGCTCCAACGCTTCGATTCAGGCTGCGCTGGTCCAGGCCTCAATGACTTGCGATGAGGAGAAGCAGGCCGTCCTTGAGGCGAAGGCTGCTCGTGACGCAGCCCTGGGGGAGGTGGTCGACGTCCGTGGCTGCTGCAAGGCGCTGGAGGACGAGCTGCAGGGCCTGCGGGACCAGCTCGTGAAAGAGGTCCGCCTTCACCAAGAGCAAGAAGAAGGTGTGAAGGCTTGCGAGGCGGCTGTCAAGGAGAGGGAGGTCAAGCTCAGGAAGTGCCGCGACCGCCTAGGCGCGCTGGAGCAGGAGTTGGGGGCGAGGAAGGCCGAGCTGGACGACAAGGCCCTGGTTCGTGTCGAGGACCGTGTGGCCTTCACGGAGATGGAGGCGAAGGCTCGCTCCTCGCTGAGGACGCTTTACGACGGCAGCCTGGAGAGCCCGCTGGCTGTCCCCAAGGACGGCCCCGCCAAGCTGCTTCCCTTCCTAGTCTGCGCTCTTGAAGATGTCGCCCTTGGCCTTGGCCCCACGGCCGAGGCCGAGGCACGTGTTCTGTCTTCTGCAGCACTGACGCGGGTGCTCACCCACATCTACCTTCGCGATCCCAACGTCAACCTCGATGGCCTGCTGGAGCCAGTAAGCGGCGAGCGTGCCGCTGCCGCTGCCGAGGCCGTGAAGGGTCGCGTGGAGGCTCTGCTGGGGAAGTTCCGGGCCTTCAGCACCAAGCCGAAGCAAGGCGCTGCCGACCCCACTGCTCCATGAGGCGCACCCACTCCGCGCTGCTCCACCGCTGACAAGTGACTCCGTTGTGGCTCCTGTCCTGCCTTTAATTCCTGCACATGTATCATGCCTCGGGGAGGCGTTTAAACTTGCGTTTGGCATTGAGATAACAGTATGGACTGTAATATTTGCTTTTGAATTCCTTGAAATTTGCGCTTTTCCTTCCTACTTGCTTATGTTCTATGCCGGCAGAGCCCGGCCCCGCGCATACCTCACCTAGCGTTAGTCCCGACCGGAAACCAGGACGGGGCCAAGGAGTGAGGGGCTACGTGACAAGTTAGGCTCCTGAGTCGCGATGCTTAGGAGTCCCCCTTGGCGCATGAATAGCAAGTAGGGAGGTGTGATGTGGGTGGATCTACCGTTCTACGTCTGCAGAGCCCGGCCGCGTGCATACCTCACCCAGCGTTAGCCTTTCGGAACTAAGGAGTGAGGGGCTACGTGACCAGTTAGGCTCCTGAGTCGCGATGCTCAGGAGTCCCCCTTGACGCTCAAACGGCCTTCATACCTTGGCTCCGCTCGGGTAGAGACGCGCGACGAACCAGGCCCGAGGGGGGCCTGGCTGGGCGGCGTGCGTCTGGGCGTGACCCAGGCGCAGCCCCCGTGCCCAGCCCCCTCGCACGGCACTCCCGAGGGGAGGCGTTACGATGAGGCTAGACACTGAGCTCTGGGCTCCCTGAGGTTGATGCGGCCTGGGGGCCACCCTCAGTTGTTTATCACCAGCGCGGAGCATAGCGCTTCCGTATGTGTACGGGCATAGCCGCTCCTCGGCAGTGTCGTCAGCCAGCGCGGAGCATGGTGCTTCCACTGGTACGTGGGAGGTGGGCCCCCTCCGGGAGGAGCCCCCGGGGCGTGTACAGCCCCGCCCTGACACGTGGCTGGCACGGTAGGGCCTGGCGAGGTGTATCAGGGCACCCGTGGGCCAGCGCGGGACTCACGGGGCCCTACCTCTAGGCGGGTTGCGCCTGGCACTGGGCCTTATCTTGTGATGTGTCCCTGCAAATTTGGTTAGATGCCGGTGTTGGGGAACGTGGTAATTTCAAAAAAATTCCTACGCACACGCAAGATCATGGTGATGCATAGCAACGAGAGGGGAGAGTGTGATCTACGTACCCTTGTAGACCGACAGCGGAAGCGTTAGCACAACGCGGTTGATGTAGTCGTACGTCTTTACGGCCCGACCGATCAAGCACCGAAACTACGGCACCTCCGAGTTCTAGCACACGTTCAGCTCGATGACGATCCCCGGACTCCGATCCAGCAAAGTGTCGGGGAAGAGTTCCGTCAGCACGACGGCGTGGTGACGATCTTGATGTACTACCGTCGCAGGGCTTCGCCTAAGCACCGCTACAATATTATCAAGGATTATGGTGGAAGGGGGCACCGCACACGGCTAAGAATATGATCACGTGGATCAACTTGTGTGTCTAGGGGTGCCCCTGTCCCCGTATATAAAGGAGCAGGGGGAGGTGCGGCCGGCCAGGAGGAGGGCACGCCAGGAGGAGTCCTACTCCCACCGGGAGTAGGATTCCCCCCCCCTTTCCTGGTTGGAATAGGATTCAGGAGGGGGAAAGAGGAGAGAGAGAACGAAGGGGGGGCCCCGCCCCCCTCTCCTTGTCCTATTCGGACTAGGGGGGAGGGGCACGCGGCCCAGCCCTGGCCACCTCTCCTCTCTTCCACTAAAGCCCACTAAGGCCCATATACCTCCCGGGGGGTTCCGGTAACCTCCCGGTACTCCGGTAAAATCCCGATTTCACCCGGAACACTTCCGATATCCAAATATAGGCTTCCAATATATCAATCTTTATGTCTCGACCATTTCGAGACTCCTCGTCATGTCCGTGATCACATCCGGGACTCCGAACAAACTTCGGTACATCAAAATGCATAAACTCATAATATAACTGTCATCAAAACCTTAAGCGTGCTGACCCTACGGGTTCGAGAACAATGTAGACATGACCGAGACACGTCTCCGGTCAATAACCAATAGCGGAACCTGGATGCTCATATTGGCTCCCACATATTCTACAAAGATCTTTATCGGTCAGACCGCATAACAACATACGTTGTTCCCTTTGTCATCGGTATGTTACTTGCCCGAGATTCGATCGTTGGTATCGCAATACCTAGTTCAATCTCGTTACCGGCAAGTCTCTTTACTCATTCCGTAATACATCATCTCCCAACTAACTCATTAGTTGCAATGCTTGCAAGGCTTATGTGATGTGCATTACCGAGAGGGCCCAGAGATACCTCTCCGACAATCGGAGTGACAAATCCTATCTCGAAATACGCCAACCCAACATGTACCTTTGGAGACACCTGTAGAGCTCCTTTATAATCACCCAGTTACGTTGTGACGTTTGGTAGCACACAAAGTGTTCCTCCGGCAAACGGGAGTTGCATAATCTCATAGTCATAGGAACATGTATAAGTCATGAAGAAAGCAATAGCAACATACTAAACGATCGGGTGCTAAGCTAATGGAATGGGTCATCTCAATCACATCATTCTCCTAATGATGTGATCCCATTAATCAAATGACAACACATGTCTATGGTTAGGAAACATAACCATCTTCGATTAACGAGCTAGTCAAGTAGAGGCATACTAGTGACGTTTGGTTTGTCTATGTATTCACACAAGTATTATGTTTCCGGATAATACAATTCTAGCATGAATAATAAACATTTATCATGATATAAGGAAATAAAATAAGAACATTATTATTGCCTCTAGGGCATATTTCCTTCAGCCGGCACTCTACGTCCTCGAGTCCCGGCCCTCGAGCTGGTCTCAGCCGTCGCTGGTATGCCAGGTCGCGATGCCGTGGACAAGGCCAGAGGGTGAGGGCTGGAGAGCCAGTAAGAGCCCTGAGTCGCGATGCTCAGGTACCCCCCTTTAACGTGCAAGCGGTCGGCATGGAGAAGAAGAGGTGCCGTGGACCGGCATCAAATAATCAAGCATGGTGGGTATGACGCATAACAAGAAATAACTGCAAATGAGATACAGGCCGCTGGGTTTGGCCCGAGCGACTTGGGGATCGTGCAGCCCGCGGGGCGCCCCCAACAAGGTAAGCTAACAACATGAAATAAAAGGGATACATGCCGCAGGGACGGACCCACGCGGCCTGGGAATAATGCAGCCCTGGGGGGCGCTCCCAGCTGGAAGTGAAACTTGAAAGATGTCACCTGATGACGTTGAGGATGAAGGGGTGTTGGTGCAGCAGACTCGGTGGGCTATGGAAGCCGATCCTCACGAGCCCCCAGGCCCAGGGGCCTCGGGAGGCTCCGGAGGTGCTGGTGGCTCCCTGCGGACCATCTCCATCTCCGTCAGGGCTGCGGAACGCCTGGCCTCTTGTGCCTCCATGATGCCCCTCATGAGGTGCTGGTACGTGACAGCCGCGTTCGGCAAGCCGTAAGGCATGCGAACGTAGCTGTGGGGTGGACCTCCGCAGCGCCCCACTCGCGAGGGCCAGAGGCGCTCCAGAGAGGCGACTCGGTTGAGCCCTGGTATGTCGATGCAGACGCGCAGCCCACCATCCTCGCCTGGATGGGGAGCCACTACTGGTAGACGGCGGCCACCTTTCATGACCCTTGACTCATGTAGCTCCTGAATGGCCTTGCTGACGAACTCCTGAGGGTCTGGCTCTCCTTGCCTTACTCCTTCTTGAGGGAAACATGCTTTGAAGCACGCCTCCATGTGGTGCCCAAGCGCCTCCCTTGTGACCCTAGCCAGGTCGGTGGCCCTCCAGGGGAGAGCCCCCAAGCCCTGCCTGAGGAGGGCTCCGGGCGCGCTTTCATATGCGACAGAAGGAGGTTCCCCCTGGGCAGGCACGGGCCCAGAGGGGCCTGCCTCCTGAGGGGCCGGGCCGGACAACGTCTTCTTCTTCTTGGGGGCGGTCTCGGGAAGCCTCCTGCTTCCGCGATCCGGGTCTTCTAGTGACGCGGCCTGAAAGGCTCGTTCCAGGGAACACACCGCGTCCTTCTCTTCACAGGGCACCGTGATGACTCCGCCACTTCCTGGCATCTTGAGGACGTTGTAGCCGTGGTGAGTTACGGCCATGAACTTGGCGCCGGGTACCCAAGGATGGCGTTGTACGGCAGGCGAATGTGAGCGACGTCGAAGTCGATGAGCTCGGTGCGGTAGTTGTCACGTGCCCCGAAGGTGACAGGGAGGCGGACCTTCCCAATTGGGACCGTGGAGCCGTCGGTGATTCCGGAGAAGGGCTTGGTTGGCTGAAGCTGGCTGTAGGGCACTTGGAGATTGTTGAATGTTTCCACGGACAGGACGCTGAGCCCTGCCCCGCCATCGATGAGGGTCCTGGTGACCACAACGTTGCTGACGATTGGGGAACAAAGCATCGGGAGGACCCCGGCTATAGCCGCACACTTGAGCTGATCTGCTGAGCTGAACGTGATGGCGCACGCCGACCACCTGAGAGGGCGCGTGGCTTCAAGCCTGGGGAGGACTGCATTCACTTCGCGGGCGAACTGCTTGAAGATGCGTTGAGAGGCTGGGGCCTGAGCCCCGCCCAGGATGCAGGCGATCGCGCGCGGCTCCTGGAAGCCCCCAGCCCCCTCGTCTTGGTGGCGGTCCTCGTTTCTCCTTGGCTGTGGCGGCAGCGGAGGGAGGCCTACGTTGCCATGCGGGCAATCCTCGCGAGGCTGATCCCTCCAGTCTCCCTCGCGAGGCGGGTCTTGCCAGCGATCCTTGCGAGGTTGATCGCGCCACCCTTGGCGCGGGCCACGGTCTTCCCAGCGTCCTGCGTTCCTTCCTCCTCCTCGACCGTAGCCCCAGTCACCGCGGTCGGGGCGATGGCCGATCCTTCCTTCTCGCACGGCTCGGAGCTCTTGACATTCGTTGGTGTTGTGGGTGTGGAGGTCGTGGTACACACAGTACCGGCTGCCCTTGGAAGGTTTGGGCTGATCTCTTCCCCGCTTGGTGTCTGGTTCTGCCGCGAGCATGGCAGCCCCCTTGCGCTTCACATCCTTGGCCTTGGGCTTCTTCTCTTCTGGGTCTGTGGCAGGCAGCTCGAGGAGGGAGAGACGCCCTTCCTGCACAGGTCTTCAAGTTGAACAGCTCCAAGGAAGTGCACAGGTCTTCATGCATCGCCAGCTCCTCCTTCATCTTGACATCGTGCACGCCGTCGGAGAAGGCTGAGATGATGGCCTCCTCAGTCACCTTGGGAATCTTGAGGCGTGCGTTGTTGAAGCGCTGGATGTACTTCTGCAGGGTCTCCCCAGGTTGTTGCTTGATGTGGCTCATGTCGCTCACGACGGGTGGCCGGTCGCGAGTACCTTGGAAGTTGGCGATGAAGCGGGTGCGCATCTCGTCCCAGGAGGAGATCGTGCCTGGAGCCAGGTTCAGGAGCCAGGTGCGGGCCCCGTCCTTGAGCGCCATGGGAAACCAGTTCGCCATGACCTTCTCGTCTCCGTTGGCAGCTTCGATGCCCAGCTCATAGAGCTGGAGGAACTCCGTAGGGTCAGCCGTGCCGTCGTAACAAGGAGGTAGGTCCGGCTTGAACTTGCCGGGCCACGCGACGCTGCGTAGCTCGATGGCAAAGGCGTGGCAGCCTGCTGTGGCCACGGGAGGCCTTGGGTGACGAAGAGCTTGGTCTTGCATGTCCCCACGCGCTGCAGCTAGGTCTTGACGTGCGGGAGCAGGAACATGGTCGCGACGTGCTGGAGCAGGGAGCGCCCGGGCAGCTTCTTGCGGGCGAGGGACTTCTTGGCAGCTCTGCTCTTGACGCGCTGGCACCTGACGGAGCGGGTTCCGCCCAGGGGCCATGCGCCTTGGAGCCATGGCGCCTTCTTGTGGAGGAGGCGGCCGGGGCGCCGCAGGAGCTTTGTCGCCCGCGCGGGGCGGGGTGCGGTGCAGCGGAGCGGACGGTGCAGGAGAGCCCCCTGCGGCGCGGACGAGCTCGGCGACGCGGTCGAGCCATTCTTCGTAGACATCATCGACGGGACGGTAGCGCAGGAGCTCGTTTGCCGCGATGAGCGTAGCTCGAGCCTCCATGGGTGCGCGGAGCGCGCGGGGCGAGGAACCAGCTGGGGTGAGCGAGGGAGTAGCGGTGCGGCCGTCTTGCCGCATGGACGGATGCTGAGATGATGCTTGCTGCTCATCCCCCGCCGGGCCGGTGGCGGCGTTGACGGCAGGTGACGGGGAACGGCGAGGACGCCCGCCGACAGGAGCCGTCTGGGCGACGCGGGGAGCGAGAGCGGCCCGGCGCTCGGCGCGGGCCCGACGAGCGTCGGACATGGGCGCGATGGTCGGAGGAGAACGGGGCGGTGGAAGACGAATTCCGGCGCACCCCTACCTGGCACGCCAAATGTCAGATTTCGGGTTTCGGCAGACCCTTGAGGTTCGAACACTAGGGTGCGCGCGGAGATTTCGCCTCCTACCTACCTGCACCCCTCCGCCTCGCTAAGATCTAAGCTATGGAAAGAACAACACGAGAGACACAGGGTTTATACTGGTTCGGGCCACCGTTGTGGTGTAATACCCTACTCCAGTGTGTGGCGTGGTGGATTGCCTCTTGGGCTAATGATGAACAATACAATGAAGAACAGCCTCGCGAGGGTCTGTTCTTGGCTGTGGCGATGAACCGCTGGGAGGAGTTCAGTCACCCTTCTCTCTCTCTCTCTCTGATTGTCGATTCTCTCTTTCTTTACTTCTCTCCCCTTGTTCTGTGGATGGTTGGTCCTATTTATAGAGGCCCTGGTCCTCTTCCCAAATATCGAGCGGGAAGGGAGCCAACAATGGCGGGCTAATTTGAAGGGGAACAGCTAGTACCAGCTATCCTGACAAAAGTAGTCTTCACCTGCATAAAGCTCCGGTGGTGACGCCGTCTTGGGCTCCATGATGACCTCCGTCTTGCAGTCCTCCTGGTCTTGGTCTTGTTGCACCGAAATGGCAACCTTTGCCTGATGCCTCGGTACTCTGCGGCTGCGCTTGCCCCCTTTGCACCAAAGGGGAAAGGAGGACACTGCGCGGGCTGGCACCCGCCTGGCGCCCTTGGTCGTCATGGCTTGCGTCACGGGCACCTCGTGAGGTACCCCGCCTTGATCTCTTCTCCTCCTCGCGAGCCATCCTGATGAGGCCGTGCCTGAGGAAGCTCCGCGTCGTCCGCCCCGCGAGGCTTGGCCCCTCGCGAGGGTCTTGGGTCTGTGTTGGTGAATATGGGCCGTGCTGGGCCCCCCTTTGAACCACGCCGCAGGCTGCAGGCAGGCAAGTCTGGGGACCCCCGTTCCCAGAACGCCGACACACGCGGTGTTATAAAAGTCAATGGAAACATGGAACGCTCCCTCCGCACTGAGGAGCACACTGCGGCCCTGGCAGCAGAAGTACAGGGTGGCCTCATTAAGCCAACTATTACATCGGCGGCCAAGTCCTCGGACACTGTTAAACGAGTCCGGACTACCCCATTGTACAACAGTCCAGCTCACCAGGAGCTCGATTAGCAATTCGGCCACCATCTCATCCCCTGCCGAATTGTGGCACATGTACCACGCGTACATAATGATGGAGGCACAATAAGGACAATGTCTGCAATACGGCTATACCCTATTAGGACACTTACATTTCCTTTTTTCTTCTTCTTTTTTCTTTCCAGGTTCCTTGCAACCCACACCACCCTTTTGATGGTGCCAAAGCCTCCTTCCGTGGCCTATTATGAAAACACTGGTCGATGTTCCTCTTGAAGGACAATATACCAAGGAGAAAAGAAGCATAGATGCATGCCAGAGTACCCAAAAGATCTTTAAAGATCACCTCGTCTGCTTTCAGGACACATGCACAGCTTCCCCTTGTGTTCGGCATGTAAAATAGCCTTGTTGCTTATTGCACTATTTGTATCAATACGTTCTGACGTATCAATCAGACTATAATGGAAACAGTTTTTAGCCCAAACCTACATGGCATCGAATCATCTCTTAACATATGCTTCCCTGTTTTTGTCCAACTGTCATGTACGCCTGGGTATGACCTAAATCACCAGGGGCTTTATTAAGCCATGTACATCTTTTAAATATTAAAACAAAGTCCGAACACTTTAATAGTGCAATTTGGCGTCCCGAATATAGAATTATATGCATTGGCTCCGAACCATGTCTTTGGTCAATACTTGGGTTGCCCGGCTCATGTGCTTGCTACCTTACGTTCCGTCTAATCGGCTAGGGTAGTAAATGGAGAACTACTGCGATTGTGTTTCTGGTTCACCCGGACAAACACCTCAGTAGAGAAAGCCGAAAACTGACTGTCATGATGCGGCGAGAGCTGGTCAGCTATTTGGTGACTAAGCATAAATCTTTAGCAATTTTTTTCGCATTATGTGATAGGCCGGCCTCCACCCGTTCGGGCATTCATAGCACCCGAGTTCGGATAATTGAACAATACTAGGGGCTGTGCCCACACTCCCACTATGAAACTCCTATGGTTAAGTGAGGACGATAAAGCCACATAGTCCGATTGCCTAGTTCGCCGCACTAACACCTCCTTCACAGACCAGTACGTTGGGTCAAGTGTGTTTACGTGTTATCCCGAACACCCCCGTACTACCTACGTGGGGGCTGAAGCCGACAACTAGCCAACTCTCAGATATCATAAATAGCCGCACAGGAGGAGATATTTTAAAGTAAAATAAGTAATATATCATACATAAGCCTTATCTTGTGATACAGGATTGGACAACATAAATACATTCATTCAAAAATGATGTCCTTCGAACATTGGCCCTCTACAATGCGGGGTCCTTTCACGACATCATCAAAGTATCGCTCCGGCGTGCGATGCTCTTTTCCAACGGGCAGTCCCTTGGTTGCAATCTTGACGGCGTCCATCTTCGCCCATTGCACCTTGACGCGGGTGAAGGCCATCTGCGCACCTTCAATACAGGTCGACCGCTTCACGGCATCAAGCCAAGGGCAGGCACTGACCAGCCGCTTGACGAGACCGAAGTAGCTACTTGGCATGGGTTCGGCGAGCCAAAGACGGATTATCAAATCCCTCATGGCCAATTCAGCCACCCTGTGCAGTTCGGTCCATTGCTTCAGCTGATTGCTGAGGGGCACAAGATGCTCCAGCGCAAGGTACTGCGACCAGAACAGCTTCTCCGTTGAGCTTCCCTCTTCGACCCGGAAGAACTCCGCGGCGTCAGCAACACTCCGAGGCAGGTCCGCAGACACTCCTGGAGAACTCCAAATCCGGGTTAGAAAGATATACCTTTTATTCACATATTTGCTCTGCATGTTAAAGGCCTTACCCGCTGCAATTTGCTTTGCCTCTTGGATCTCCCGAACAGCGCTTTGGGCTTTGGCCTAGGCTTCCTGCACTTTGGAGTGCCTTAGCAAGTTCAGAGTTCTGCTCCGAACTCTTGCACTCTGAGGATTCACATTTGCCTATGGCATCCTTGAGCTCCTGCTAGACTTCCTCCACTCGTGATTCATGTTTAAGGCGGGAGCCTCACTCCTCCTCCGGCTCCTTCCTGGCCTCAGCCAGTGCACTCTTGAGGGCTTCGACCTCAGACGTGTTAGCTGCAAACATAATTATGAAACTCATTGAGATACTACATCATAGCTGATATCTTTTCAAGACATGCTTCAGTATTCTATACCTTGCTTTTATTCTAGCTTCCGCCTTAGCCCGGAAGCTTCGGTGGCATGGGCCGCTGACGCCTGCTTCGCAGCCTGCTTGTTCGAACAGATATGTGAGTTAGTCTCCTGCATGAGTTATTAGATCCTCTGTTCGGTTTTCTTTCCAAACACTGAACAGAGTCTCAGGGGCTACCATCTATATGCAGGCATTCTTTTAAAAGATACTGTAAAAACACATACCTCAAAGCCTCTTAAAAGGCTGGTGTAGGCTTCGCTCAGTCCTCTTTTCGCGGACTGAACCTTTTCAATCATCATACCCATAAGGGTACAATGTTCTTCCACAATGGTGGCGCTTTGAAGCGCTCTCGCCAAAGTGTCCGGCGCCTCCCCATTAACAGAGGTCACCGGCATAGTAGGCACGCCCCCTTATTGCGAAGAGGGTTGCTCCTCTGACTCTGGAACCGTGTGGGTTTCCGGAATGACATTTGGTTGGGGGCCAAACTGGACATGGCCCCCGTCTCCTGTCTCCGTGGGGGTCGGTTCCCCCATGTTCTTGGCAGCCTCCGGAACCTCTCCCTGTTCCGAAAGGGTCATTTGGGAGGACACCTCGGTGTTATCCGCGGCAGTGGGGGAGGAAGCTGGTGGAGGCGAATCGCTCTCCATCATGTTCGGACCCAGCGAATTCCTAGAAGAGGAGGATCGCTGGGGGAGGACCTTAACCGGACTGCAGCATACAATTTAAATGCATTACAACAATAAGCCCGAAAAGCCGTATATATATATTAGCACTATTCTAATCCCAGGATTAGAATAACTATTTGGATCACGGCGTGTCCTATATAGCTGCGACCACATCCTCCTGAACTCCCGAATCGCCAGGAAAAGAAAAAAACCTCACCCACGATCTCTCCTCAACCTCCCGATTCCAGCGCGCCGCCGACCCCCTATACCTGCTTCCGCCGCGCCGCCCACACCCTGCCCCGAACCGGCACCGCCGACCCTGCCCCGCCCTCCATAACCACCACCGCCTCCGCAGATGCGCCGCCACCACGCGCCGGCCAGCTCTCCACCAGATCGCGCAGCACGCCCTCCGCCCCAACCACCTCTGTCGCTGCCCTCCGCCGCGGCCCCCCGTCACATCCACCTCTGCCCTGCCTGCCCCAACCACCTCCTCCATGGCTGCCCTCCGCCCCAACCAGCTCCCCGCCACCCGGCCCGAACCTCTCCTACGGCGCGACCTTCTGCCTGCACCAGCGCCGCCGCCCCAACCACCCCCATCTCCGACCGCTGCCACGGCCAGCCACCACTGCCAACCGCTGGATCCCGCTGTCGGGCCCGAAGTGTCGTCGGCCCGTACCACCACCCGCACCGCCATGCCGCCGCAGGGACCAAACCACCAACCTCGCCACCGCCGGGCACCATCCGCGCGTGCGCCCTTCGGCCAACTACCACATCCCCACCCCGTCGCACTCGCCTCCCAGTCAACCAGCGTCTCCACATCCCTCCGGCTGACCTGCAACTAGGAGAGTTCCCGAACTGCAGCTGGAGGAGGCCTCGACCTGCAGCTTGTCGCGCGTGCCACTGCCGCCCTGCTCCCGACGAGTCACGCGTGCTGGTGCATGCGCTTGTGTGCGTGCGTGCTGGTGAGTCTTGGCATGCGTTCGTGATGTACTTGATGCTGGTGAGGGTCTATGTTCTACGCTGGTGTGATGTGCTTTCGTGGCGTGCTGGTGTGTGTTCCGTGAAAACTTGTTGTGTGTTTGATTCAATGGAGCTCTCTTCCCACCGGCTGATTTTGATGCAAAGAAACCAGTTTTAGGAATCCGAAAAGTTGCGTGACTTTGGTTGAGATCATTCTGACCTCCACCTGTTTGTGTTTATGCCGATGAGAACTAAGTTCAGTTTTATCCCTAATCGCTACTATGATGATGCATCTCCCTGGATCATAGCTACACCTTACAAACAAGGAGGCTTTGAAAAAAACCCAAGATGTAGAAACTTGAGTTAAGTTTCTTAGGCTGGCGTACCAATTTCTCTGTCAGTACACCACTTCCCGAACAGCCTCTGCTGCTACTTCTTCACCTCCGTTGTATCTAGCTGATGGTGCTTATTTTTAGCAGTTCAAGCTACAAATGGAGCATTCCATGCACCAACATCGACCCAACGGGCATACGATGGCCGACGACGGCTGGGTTTGGCATGCGTCTCAACGGCGTGCTGGGCGTGGTGCTGAGATTGCTGCAATTCGAAGTGACTGGGCATTAAATTTTAGAGATTGCTTTTTAGTACATTCAGGGAAGTTTCTTTCTTCCTTTTTGCATTTTGTCTACGCACATACTTAGTTCAGAGTGGTTCAGAGTGGGGATTTTGTTCCTTGTTGGAACATGTTTACTTGTTGGGATATCACAATATCTCTTATTTAATTAATGCATCTATATACTTGGTAAAGGGTGGAAGGCTCGGCCTTATGCCTGGTGTTTTGTTCCACTCTTGCCGCCCTAGTTTCCGTCATATCGGTGTTATGTTCCTGGATTTTGCGCTCCTTACGCGGTTGGGTCATAATGGGAACCCCTTGACAGTTCGCCTTGAATAAAACTCCTCCAGCAATGCCCAACATTGGTTTTACCATTCGCCACCTAGCCTTTTCTTTTTTCCCTTGGGAGTCGCGCTCCTGAGGGTCATCATTATTTTACCCCCCCCCCCCGTTTTTTTTTCCCCCCCCCCCCCCCCGAGCCAGTGCTCCTCTGAGTGTTGGTCCAAACTAGAGTCCTGTGCTGCGCCCCCTCGGGGAAACTCGAGGTTTGGTTTTAGTTGTATGGAGAGCTCATCTGAGTGTGCCCTGAGAACGAGATATGTGCAGCTCCTATCGGGATTTGTCGGCACATTCGGGCGGTGTTGCTGGTCTTGTTTTACCATTGTCGAAATGTCTTGTAACCGGGATTCCGAGTCTGATCGGGTCTTCCCGCTAGAAGGAATATCCTTCGTTGACCGTGAGAGCTTGTGATGGGCTAAGTTGGGACACCCCTGCAGGGATTGAACTTTCGAAAGCCGTGCCCGCGGTTATGGGCAGATGGGAATTTGTTAACGTTCAGTTGTAGAAAACCTGAAGTTGACCTTAATTAAAATGCTTCAACCGCGTGTGTAACCGTGATGGTCTCTTTCCGGCGGATCCAGGAAGTGAACACGGTGTTGGAGTTATGCTTGACGTAGGTTGTTCTAGGATCACTTCTTGATCATAGTTTCTCGATCGTGCTTTGCCTTCTCTTCTCGCTCTCATTTGCGTATGTTTAGCCACCATATATGCTAGCCGCTTGCTGCAGCTCCACCTCATACCTTTACCTTACCCATAAGCTTAAATAGTCTTGATCGCGAGGGTGCGAGATTGCTGAGTCCCCGTGACTCATAGATACTTCCAAAACCAGCTTGCAGGTGTCGATGAGTCCGTGCAGATGATGCAACCAAGCTCAAGGAGGAGCTCGATGAAGATCTTGTCCTTTGTGTTGTTTCGTTCTAGTTGATCAGTAGTGGAGCCCAGTTGGGGTCGATCGGGGGACCTTGTCGCTTTTGGGATTCTTCTTTTATTTTGGTTCCGTAGTCGGACCTTGATTGTATTTGGATGTTGTAATGCTTTATTCATGTAATTGTGTGAAGTGGCGATTGTAAGCCAACTATGTATCTCTTTCGCTTATGTATTACATGGGTTGTTTGCGAAGATTACCTCACTTGCGACATTGCTTTCAATGCGGTTATGCCTCTAAGTCGTGCTTCGACACGTGGGAGATATAGCCACATCGAGGGCGTTACACAGAACGTCATACACGAAGCCACACCATCAAGTACTTCAAGGTTCAATAGAGCACCATTCGGAAGCAGAAGCAGTATGGGGATGTGAAGACTACCCCATATCCAAGTTTCCATATTCCTTTCCATTCCTAGTTTGGGAATCTCGGGGACGAGATTCTTGTAAGGGGGGTAGGTCTGTCACACCCTGATTTTCATGACACAACACTTAAGCTAATAATCATGATAAATTATGGTTTAACAAAAACTTTTGAGTGTTTTGGACTTTTCTTGATTTGATTTTTGTCTGTTGTTTGCAAGTGCTCTAAAAATCAAATAAATCCTCCAACTCCTATACTTCATCTCCTTGCTCCAAACTCTTGAACCAATGATCATGCCATGTGTATAGGACATAAAAATAATTTCTTAAAAAAATAATTTGGCCAAATTGTATTTTCAAAAATTAGTTTTTCAAAACCCCCTGAATTGAGGTTTGCACTGCAAGTACTTAATTAAGGGCAGTAAAAATCTTTCCTAAAATATGTTTGACTCCTATTAGATATAGGATACCCAGAAACCATAAAAATATAATTTTAAAAGTTATTTTCCTATTTTATTTAAAAGCTTTTTCTTAAGGCCAGAAATGGTATTTAATAGGAAAAAATTATTTTATTGTTTCAAAAATATTTGACAAAAATCAGGGAAACTCAGTGGACATATATTTTCCATATATAAGAGTTTCAACACATGGTCATGTTCAAAGTATTGGACAAAACCTCCCAAAACCATTTCTGCCCATTTCAAGGATTTGAAATATTTCTACAGGAAATATTTCCATAAAAATCCAAGAAAATTCTAGAATGTCACATATGACATATTTGATGATCTAACAAAGCCTCATGCCTTGAAGATCAAGAAAACATCATCAAACCCCCTCAAAACCCTTTCTGTCCAAAACCAAATTTGAACAACTCTACATTGCCAAGTGTGTCCTTTTGATCTAAATTTTTGTGGACATGTTCAAATCCTCAAATTATGACACTACACCAAGTGGTGCATCAAGGAGAAGTGATTTGCTCAACTAGATCTACACAAGTTCATTTCTGCTAATTTCTAGGGTTTACAAAAGTTACATTGTGAACTTTGCCCAAATAAGCTCAAAATGGGTGTAAGGCCCTAATTATATGTGCAATTTCACCCTGTGGAGTTTCCTGCCAAATGGAGTTCATTTGCTTAACCAAACAAGCATCAAACACCTTCTGCCATTTTACTAAAACCCCTGTTTTGACCTCTTCCACTCTTCTCCATGGCCTCCACTTTTTACCGCATCCCCTCCTAGACCTCTTCTACCTCCAGTAGCAATGGCTGCATCTCAGATCAACAATTGAGGGGTGAAACCACCTCTTTTACCCCTCTGGACAGCCCTTGCACCCCTCTTCCTCACCTCCCTCCTCACTCCAGTGGCCACCCAAGGCATCCAAGGCTTTCCCCACATTATTTACTCCTCCCTAGAGCTACCAGACATGCTTGGTCGTGCCCACTTTGCCAAAAAAATGGCATGCCGGCCATTTGCACGCTCTGGAGCGCGCCACAGTGCGCTCCCACACTGTAGCCGCCCCCTGCCAACCACCTCCGGCCACCTCGGCTCTCCCCCTCACGCCAGCCGATGCTCCTCGACGTCCGCAGCACGCTACGCCTCTGTCCCCCTCCTCCTTCTCCCTCCTGCTGCCCTTGCTCGCACGCGCGCCGGCCGCCCGAGAGCTCCAATAACCGGCCTCACATGCGCGGCGTCTCTGACCCCTCCCCGCTCCCTCTCTTCTCCCCCTGGGCGTAGTTGACCCCCACGAACGCCCTAGACTCGGCGCAGTACCCTCCCGAGGCCCGTAGCGACGAGCACGAGCTTCCCGGCGCACGAGCCCACGATGGACCGCCGCTCACCTATATAAGGCATCCCCGAGCCCCCCTCTAGCCACCACTCGTCCTATTCCACTCCAAATAGCCCCACTGGGCCTCCCGTTCACTCCCAGAGCCGCCCGAGCTCGAGATCGAGCTCGAGCTCCGCCGCTTCGGGTCGTCGTCGATCTCGTGGTACAGGCCTCCTTTGCCCCCCCTCTCTCTTGATCTGGAACCGCCTCACCTCTCTTACCATTTCCCCTCTGTCTCCCCTCTCTATTGCAGCCAGAATCGACCGGGGCAAGCACCTCCCGAAGCCCTTCCGCCGTCTTCCTCGTTGCTGGCAAACCCCAACACTCCGGCGACCGCCTCCACCTCCACCCGAATGGCGACTCCGCCCTGAGCAGGCTGATGCCCTTGGATCGCCTCGCTGTCGACCATAGCGACGCCGGTGACCTCGCCTCCCTCTCTGGGCCGAGGTTGAAGACGACGGCCATGGGGCCCATCGGTCAGCCTCACACTCTGACGAGTGGGCCCCACCCGTCAGGTTTAAACACGCGCGTGCACTGGTTTGCTACGTCGGCTGGAGGCGTATTTCCCAAATACGCCTTCGACGTGGCAGCCTTGCGCGGGCTGATATTTCCTCTGGGCCTGCTGCACTATGGCCTTTCTGGTCCAGTGGCACAGTGCCACTTTTCTTTTTCTTTTTCTGTCACTTTTCCAAAAATTCCACAGGATAAAATATATGTCCAAATAAATTAATTCCAACTCCTAAATTCCTAAAGTATTGCAGCCTATTTAATGGTGCAACTTTCATTCAAATCCAACAACCTTTTCTTCACTGTAAATATTTAAATGTGATTTTAAGCATTTAAATATACCTTTGTAAATCCATTTCTCCTATTCTGCTACTCCAAATCCAAAACTAGGAATTTTCCCCTTCTTAGTTTTCACCCTACTATTTAACAAAAATGAGTTGACATTTTTCTGAGCACTTTGGTTTTTTTGTTTTACTATTGCCTTATTTTCTCGTTATTTTCTTGCGGCGAATAGATCCCGTATTTGACGAAGTAGTTGGATAAGAAGAAGGAGAAGGACTTGAAGACTTTGAAGACCAAGGCAAGCAGCCCTTTGACCATGTCTATGAAACCCTTTTTATGCATTTCATATAGCACTTTATTATTGTTGCATCGGAATCATGATGAGGTGGAACCCCTTTGATGGTTTGCCTCCGTTACTTCCTCGTTGATACTTGCATTGTGCATGACCCTACCTCCTTATGAGGGTTATGCCGGTGGGAGTAGATAGGATGCTAAAGTAGTGCTACGCAAAAAGGGACGGGAATATGCATGGTGATGGAGACATAGTATTTTCAAAAGACTTTTCGAAAACCCCATCGGGTGACACTTATGCCCGGGGGAGATGATGAGTTGGGTAGCCACTTGATGACGAAGTGGTGTACCGAGGCAAGTGTGTGTGTTGTTTTTCAAAACAGATTGGTTTAAGTTGCGACCGTTATTCCAACCTTACATGCGCAACCACTCTACCCTTGTATGGGAAAGGGCATTATTGATTACCTAGGCCGATACTAGCTTGGAGCCCGCATTACTAGTGACGGGAGAGTTGTTGGTGCGCTCTCTCGGGACGGGGTCATGCCAGGTAGGGCGGCCAAGAACATTTTTATGGGGCACTGGACACACCGTTGGTACCCCGTGCCAGTAGTATGTGATGAATATGGGAGCGAGGCTCCACAATTTTAAGTTGTGAAAGGTTGGGCACGGGGGTTACTACCAATCGAGTGGACTCCATGTTAGTGTCGTCTAGGGAAAGATAGTGATCAGGTGCTTACCCCGGGTACTTGAGGTACCGCAGGTCGTGGATGACACGGAAGTTCCCCGGATCTTGTGGGTAAAGTGTGCAACCTCTGCAGAGTGTAAAACTATTCGAATAGTCGTGTCCACGGTCAAGGACAGTTGGGTAACCGCTCTTGGGCTACGTCCACTTGTTTACAAACCAGTGTATGTGTTTGGATAAGTGGGAAGAACTACTTGGGTCAAGTCAAAGGACTTGACATGATTGAGTTGGGTTGATGCCCACTCTATTTATGTTGATATATGTAACTTGTCCTCATGGTTACTTGAATTCTCCTGATGCATGTCTTACAAGTTGTTGAACATGTCATTGCACTCAAAACTAGCTCTCCGCAAAAATTTACCTATATCATGCATTGTTGTATCTTGAACCAAAACATGGGTTGCTTGCGAGTACATTCAAAGTACTCACTGGCTTGCCACTGGTTATTTTATTGGCCAGGCATGAAAGACAAGATATATTGAAGAGTTCTTTGGTGACGATCGTGCGAGCTAGGACGCTTCCCAGTCAGAATGCCTGTAGGGTTAAGGCAGATGCATGGGTTCTACTTATCGACGAAGATTTCCGCTGCTTAAGTTTATTTGGTGTTCAGCCCTTGTGGCTTTATCTATGTAAGACTTGACCATAATGGTCCTACTTGTGTAAAACGGTATGTATGGATGTAAGACTCTTGTTATTCAGCTTCTGTGTGTTCAGTGAGCATTGATCTCTAGGATCACTGTACACGTGCATTCTGTGATCTCGACTTATGAGTCGGGGTCCCCACATATCCCCCCTAAGAGGGATGGACTAACATTGGGTTTTGTCGATGATGACTTCATGTAGGTGTTGAATATGTAGATGCTCAATGTTGATCTAGATCATTCGGAGCAATCCTTTGGAGTGAGTTGCACTTTCAATACCTACACGGGTTAGTCCCACAAGGAACAAACAAGGATATCCATAGACATAGAGTGATGTTCACATTGGATGATGTCCATGAAAGCATTAGGTTACCTTGTCCCTTGTCTTACCAACAAGAGGGTTTGTGACTCCTTAAACTAGTGCAAGATATGGAAGTTGTTTGCACTTGTCCTTGCCAAGATGATAAGAGTGAAGTATGTTGGCAGAGTCACCCTCAAGAACTCTCTAGTTCTTCTTCTTAGGGATCCACACCATCTTGATGGGAATCCTTGGAGTTGTAGTCGTACTTGATGAAGTGGAACTTGATGTAGTCTTGGGAACCCACTTGACCAAGGCCTTAGGTGCTTCTTCAAATGCATCAATCTCCTCTTGAAGCTTGTCCTTGCCTTTTAGCTTGTGGTCTTTTGGTGGAAGATCATTTTGAGCTTGTGTTCCTTGGAAAGAAGTGGGATCATACTTCTCTTGTTGAGGAACAAACTTTGTCTTGGGGTATTGATCTTCTTCCCACTCAACTCCATTGGCATTGAACTTTCATTCAAAACCAACACCTTGACTTTTCCGGTGTCTTCCTTGCTTGCGTACAATTTCCTCAAATTGCTTACTTTCGGCAAGACTCTTGTAAACACCTTTATCTATAATCCCCTTCAATAAGCTATTTTCTTGCTCAAGTGTAACTTGGCTAAGAGAATCATTAGCGGAATCAAGAGAACTACAAGAGGCAACAACATTGGATTTAGCATGATTGTTGTTACTACTAGAAGAAGAATCTTTCTTGTTCTTGTTGCTAGATTTAACTTGTGGCATGTAAGTAGACAAGAGTAAACGCTTGGCAATGTAAGAAGAACTTTTCTTGCGAAGATCATCATTGATTGCTTTTAAGAACCCGTGCTCTTGCTCAAGGTTGAGCTTTTCAAAACGTAGCTTCTCATGAGTCTTTAAAAGTTCTCGATGATCTTCCAAGGTAGTTTCATGAGCTAACTTAAGAGTGTTTAGTTCTTTAGTTAGACGTTCAATCTCCTTCTTATCATTGTCATTCGTTTTATCTTGATTAGCATGATTAATAGCAAGTTCATCATGGTTTTCATAACTAGAGTTGTGAACAAGTAAATCATCATCACCTAGCAAATCATCTTCATCACTATTGAAATCAACATACTCGGGGTGTGATACCTTTGGGCCTTTAGCCATGAAGCATCTTCCAATCCCTTCATTTGGTGAGTCAAATATGTCGTAGGAGTTGGTTGACACAAGTGCTAGACCGGCAACACCTTCATCTTGAGTATATTCGCAGTCGGAGTGATAACTTCTCTCCAAGTGATCGTCGGAGTCGGAGCCGGATACCCATTCACCAACATGAGCTTGATGTCTTCGTTTTGTGTAGCTCTTTGATGACTTGTCCTTCCTTCCCGAATCCTTGCTTCCCCGTGGCGTTCTTCGTTCATAACGTTCATCTCTACTCCTTCTCTCTCTTGGTGGTGATTCTTCTCTTCTACTTCTTCTTTTAGGAGAATCTTCTCTTCTTTTGTAGGGAGCCGGAAACTCATTGGAATAGTGTCTGGGTCTTCCACAATTGTAGCAATTGCGCTCATGACTAGAAGATCTTTTGTCATTGTAGGACCTTGACTTGGAACTTCTTTCCTTGCTTCTACTCTTGTAAAACTTGTTTAAGTTCTTCACCATTAGGCTCAATTCTTCATTGAAGGTTTATTTCTCACTTGATGATGTGGTAGCATCACATGAGGCTTTGTAAGCACCACTTGACTTGTTGTGAAGCCCTTCCTTATCCTTGAGTGACATCTCATGAGCAACAATTCTTCCAATGACTTCTGTTGGCTTGAGATCTTTGTAATTGGGCATCATTTGGATCAATGTGCACACGATATCATATTTTCCATCCAAGGCTCTTAGGATCTTCTTGATGATGAATCTATCGGTCATCTCTTCACTTCCTAAGCCGACAATCTTATTTGTGATGAGAGAAAGCCTAGAGTACATTTTAGCGACACCTTCACCATCCTTCATTTTGAACTTGTCAAGTTGACTTTGAAGTACATCCAATTTGGATTCCTTGACGGAGTTGGTACCTTCGTGCATATCAATCAAAGTATCCCAAATTTCCTTTGCATTCTCAAGACAACTGATTTTGTTGAATTCTTCAGGGCACAACCGCTAAAGAGAATATCACAAGCTTGAGCATTGTATTGCAGCATCTTCAACTCTTCCGCGGTAGCTTCACGGTTCGGTTCTCTCCCATCAAAGAATTCACCTTGCAAGCCAATACACACAATAGCCCAAACGGCGGGGTTATGTCCAAGAATATGCATTTTCATCTTATGGTTCCAACTAGCAAAATTAGTACCATGAAAGTAAGGACCTCTACGGTGGTAATTTCCCTCACCAGACGCCATACTCTCCTAGGTTGTGAAACCAAGGCTATGATCACCAAAAGCTATGGAAATCAAAGCAAATGGAGACCAAAGCTCTGATACCACTTGTAGGATTGAAAGTATGTCTAGAGGGGGTGATTAGACTACTTGACCAAATAAAATCTAGCCTTTTCCCAATTTTAAGTCTTGGCAGATTTTAGCAACATAGCACAATTCAATTAATCAACCTACACATGCAATTCTAAGAGTATAGCAGCGGAATGTAAAACAATTGCATATGAAGGTAAAGGGAGGAGTTTGGAGGGAGCAAACGCAATGTAGACATGGAGATTTTTGGCGTGGTTCCGATAGGTGGTGCTATTGTACATCCACGTTGATGGATACTTCAACCCACGAAGGGTAACGGCTGCGCGAGTCCACGGAGGGCTCCACCCATGAAGGGTCCACGAAGAAGCAACATTGTCTATCCCACCATGGCCATCGCCCATGAAGGACTTGCCTCACTAGGGTAGATCTTCACGAAGTAGGCGATCTCCTTGCTCGTACAAACTCCTTGGTTCAACTCCACAATCTTGACGGAGGCTCCCAAGTGACACCTAACCAATCTAGGAGACACCACTCTCCAAAAGGTAATAGATGGTGTGTTGATGATGAACTCCTTGCTCTTGTGCTTCAAACGATAGTCTCCTCAACACTCAACTCTATCTCATAGGATTGGATTTGGTAGAAAGATTATTTGAGTGGAAAGCAACTTGGGGAAGGCTAGAGATCAAGATTTATGTGGTTGGAATGGAATATCTTGACCTCAACACAAGTGTAGGTGGTTCTCTCTCAGAAAATGTATGTTGGAAGTGTAGGCATATTCTGATGGCTCTCTCCACGAATGAAGAGTGGGTGGAGGGGTATATATAGCCTCCACACAAAATCTAACCGTTACACACAAATCACAAACTCGATGGGACCGAATCATAAAACTCGATCAGACCTATTTGGTTCATAATGTGACCATTAGGCATTTCGGTGGGACCGACATGTCAACTCGGTGGGACCGATTCCATTAGGGTTAGGGCATAACGTAATCTCGGTGCAACCGATTACACAAACTCGGTGGGACCGATTTTGGTAATAGGCAAACAGAGAGTTGGTCAGGCAAACTCGGTGGGACCGATTCACTCATCTCGGTTAGACCAAAATGTTACGAAAGGGAAACAGAGAGTTTGCATTGCAATCTCGGTGGGACCGATCGCTCATCTCGGTTAGACCGAAACGTTACAGAGGGAAACAGAGAGTTTGCAATCCCATCTTGGTGAGACCGAATTGACTAGGGTTTCAGACAGTGGCTATGTCAAGTGAACTCGGTGGCGCCGGATAGAAGATTTCGGTGGGGCCGAGTTTGTCTTTTGGTTTGGGACATATGTGGATATGAGAAAGTAGTTGAGGGTTTTTGGAGCATATCACTAAGCATTTTGAGCAAGTAACTCATTAAGCAACACCTCACCCCCTTTTAATAGTATTGGCTTTTCCTATGCACTCAATGTGATCTTGGATCACTAAAAATAAAATGTAGAGTCTTATGCTTTGAGCTTGAGACAATCTTTTGTCCTTAGCATTTTGAGGGGTCCACTTTCTAATCCATGCCATGCCAATCATTGAGCTTTCCTAAAATATTTATCTTGAAATATCATTAGCCCAATGAGCTATATGTTGTTAGGAATTACCAAAACCACCCAGGGATAGTTGCACTTTCAAGTTGCCGCATTTTATGAAATCTGGCAAATGGATATCAAAACTACATTCCTTAATGGATTTATTAAAGAAGAGTTGTATATGATGCAACTAGAAGGTTTTGTCAATCCTAAAAGTGCTAACAAAGTGTGCAAGCTCCAGCGATCCATCTATGGACTGGTGCAAGCATCTCGGAGTTGGAATATACAATTTGATGAGTTGATCAAAGCATATAGTTTTATACACACTTTTGGAGAAGCCTGTATTTACAAGAAAGTGAGTGGGAGCTCTGTGGCATTTCTGATATTATATGTGGATGACATATTGTTGATCGGAAATGATACTGAATTTCTGGATAGCATAAAAGGATATGAATAAGAATGTTTCAATGAAAGACCTCGGTGAAGCTGCTTACATATTGGGCATCAAGATCTATAGATATAGATCAAGACGCTTGATAAATTTTTCAATGAGTACATACCTTGACAAGTTTTTGAAGTAGTTCAAAATGGAACAGTCGAAGAAGGAGTTCTTGCCTGTGTTGCAAGGTGTGAAGTTGAGTAAAGACTAAAAACCCGACCACGGCAGAAAATAGAAAGAGAATGAAAAGTCATTCCCTATGCCTCAGCCATAGGTTCTATAAAGTATGCTATGCTGTGTACCAGACCTATTGTATACCTTAGCATGATTTTGGCAAGTGAGTACAATAGTGACCTAGGAGTAGATCACTGGACAGCGATCAAAATTATCCTTAGAGGACTAAAGAAATATTTCTCGGTTATGGAGGTGATAAAAGAGTTCGTCGTAAAGTGTTACGTCAATGCAAGCTTTTGACACCGATCTAGATGACTCCAAGTCTCGATCTAGATACATATTGAAAGTGGGAGCAATTAGCTAGAGTAGCTACATACGGATCTGAATGTTGCAGACCCGTAGACTAAACTTCTCTCACAAGCAAAACATGATCACTATTTGGTTGTTAATCACATAGCGATATGAACTAGATTATTGACTCTAGTAAACCCTTTGGGTATTAGTCACATGAAGATGTGAACTAATCACATAAAGATGTGAACTATTTGTGTGAAATCACATGACGATGTGAACTAGATTGTTGACTCTAGTGCAAGTGGGAGACTGAAGGAAATATGCCCTAGAGGCAATAATAAAGTTGTTATTCATATTTCCTTATATCATGATAAATGTTTATTATTCATGCTAGAATTGTATTAACCGGAAACTTAGTACATGTGTGAATACATAGACAAACAAAATGTCCCTAGTATGCCTCTACTTGACTAGCTCGTTAATCAAAGATGGTTAAGTTTCCTAACCATAGACATGTGTTGTCATTTGATGAACGAGATCATACCATTAGAGAATGATGTGATGGACAAGACCCATCCATTAGCTTAGCACTATGATCGTTTAGTTTATTGCTATTGCTTTCTTCATGACTTATACATGTTCCTCAGACTATGAGATTATGCAACTCCCGAATACCGGAGGAACACCTTGTGTGCTATCAAATGTCACAACGTAACTAGGTGATTATAAAGACGCTCTACGGGTGTCTCCGATGGTGTTTCTTGAGTTGGCATAGATCGAGATTAGGATTTGTCACTCCGTGTATCAAAGAGGTATCTCTGGGCCCTCTCGGTAATGCACATCACTATGAGCCTTGCAAGCAATGTGACTAATGAGTTAGTCACGGGATGATGCATTATGGAACGAGTAAAGAGACTTGCCGGTAACGAGATTGAACTAGGTATGATGATACCAATGATTGAATCTCGGGCAAGTAACATACCGATGACAAAGGGAACAACGTATGTTGTTATGCGGTTTGATCGATAAAGATCTTCGTAGAATATGTAGGAGCCAATATGAGCATCTAGGTTCCTCTATTGGTTATTGACCAGAGATGTGTCTCGGTCATGTCTACATAGTTCTCGAACCCGTAGGGTCCGCACGCTTAATGTTCGATGACGATTTGTATTATGAGTTATGTGATTTGATGTACCAAAGTTTGTTTGGAGTCTCGGACGAGATCACAGACATGACGAGGAGTCTCGAAATGGTCGAGAGGTAAAGATTCATATATTGGAAGGCTATATTCGGACACCGGAAGTGTTCCGGGTGATACCGGGTCACCGAAAGGGGTTCCGGGCAACCCTCGGCAAAGATATGGGCTTAATGGGCCAAGTAAGGGAACACAACAACCCACAAGTGGCTGGTGCGCCCTCTATAGGGCCAGCCACGTGGGGAGAAAGGAAAAGGAGAGGAAGAAAAGGAAAGTATGAAGTGGGACTCCTACTTCCTTCCCCTCCCCCTCCTTCCTTTCCCCCTTTGTCCAAATATGGTAGGGGGGCGAATTGAACTAGGGGCCCAAGTAGGATTCCTCCTAATTGGGCGCGCCCTAGGCTGCCTCCCTCCCTCTCCCTCCTTTATATACGTGGGGAGGGCATCCCTAGAACACACATCAATTGTTCCTAGCCGTGTGCGGCGCCCCCCTCCACAGTTAACACCTCAGTCATAGCGTCGTAGTGCTTAGGCGAAGCCCTGCGCCGGTAACATCATCATCACCGTCACCATGCTGTCGTGCTGAAGAAACTCTCCCTCAGCCTCAACTGAATCAAGAGTTCAAGGGACGTCACCGAGCTGAACGTGTGCAGATCGCGGAGGTGTTGTGCATTCGGTACTTGGATCGGTTGGATCGCGAAGACGTTCGACTACATCAACCGCGTTACTAAACGCTTCCGCTTTCGGTCTACGAGGGTACGTAGACACACTCTCCCCTCTCGTTGCTATGCATCTCCTAGATAGATCTTGCGTGATCATAGGAATTTTTTTTGAAATACCGTGTTCCCCAACAATATGTGAAATTGTGTCATGTTGTCTTGTTTGGTTAGACAACATATATGTGAATTACCACATCTGTCTATCATTCAATGTCTGTACGTTCAATTTCTTTTCTTGTTTATCAGCCATTTGAATTGGAGGGGGTGATGGCAGTATCTAAGGGAGCAAAAACCCGTTTTTCACAAAAGACAGTGCTACCCGTCGATGCAGATAGAACCATGGTTGTATTGGCCCACAAACTAGTTCCACCACACATAATCAAGACTCTTCCAGATTGCACACTTACATCGTTGGGCAGAGAACCAGCTACAACCCATCTAACCCCAACCCTAGCGGATAGTAACCCACTTCTAGTTGACAAAGCACCATGTCCACCACAGAGTACCCCCACACGAGCAGTTTGTAAAGCAACTGTAGTGCCCAAAGCATGAAGACCACCATAGCGAACCCAAACTCCACATTTAAAGCAGAAGAGCAATTGTTCTCTTGTCAGATTCCATAGCTATGGTCCATACTCTTTTGCTGTTGCATCATTGCATTTACTCCTACCAACTACTTTCAAATTCGAAGTATCTAATTGAAACTCCAATGGCGCAACAGGTATATTTTAAACCTATTTCTTTAACTGGATTCCTATCCTGACTTCTTGCTCTATGTTGATTTCAGTTTCAGTTGTATAAACAGTTATGTTCTCATGTGATGCACATTACAAGTATTGCCAATGTTGTGTAGTTTCACACACTTATATTCTGTCTATACGGTTGTGTCTTAAAAATATATGAGTTGAACGGTGCCTCTATCTTGATTTGGCAACATAAACTAGAATGATATGGACAATACAGTGACCACAGTACATAGATATATGTTTGTTTCATGCTGTTATCCTATCCACCTTACTACTGAACTAGTTTACCAAAATGAGTTTCGTATACTACATGCTAAACCTGTGATGTGTCTGCTTGTTTCTCTTGTAGTATGCGAATAGAATATTGGAGAAGAGCACCCCACTATGCAATGGTAGAGAAAGTAATGCAGATAAGGTTCAAGATAGTGAGACAGCCCTGTTGGTCTCCAAGAAAGGTGATAAAAACGATCTTGTAGACAGTGAGAAAACCCTAAAGTCTTGCGTTGATGTAGTGTTCGAGTTACTGGCCAGTACCGCTGGCACAAGCTCTTCGAAATCACTGCCTGAATCACTTCGGCTTCTTCAGTCTCAGCTACAAGATGAAAGGCATCAGTCAACTGTGCCGCGGCAAGAAGCCGAAGGATTGAGGAAGTCCCTGCAGAATTCAGATGCATACTCTCTTGTGCAACAACAAGTGCTGGAGGATTTAAGTGCCAAACAAGAGAAACTTAATAAGCTTGCTAAGCATCTTGCCAGCATTATGGGTACCCAGGATATTGTTTCTTGAGCTCTTTAGAAGTGGTTTCAGTTCTGGACTTGTTTTGTTGCGGCGTTTATTTGCACTGGTCGCCAAGTTTGACAACCAGTCTATATGATATGCGGCTTTGTTCCCTATATTTGCACTGGTGACGAACTTTGATGTCCAGTGGATGTAATATGTGTAATAGCTTTGATATCATAGTGTAAGTTGCTTGCTTATTTATTTCCTTATTGTCTTGTTTATTTGTTTGCTTGTAGTCGGTGTAGTTCTTTTTCCGCGGTTTGCTAGTGGCCGCAATAACCTATTTTTTGAAACTAGTTCACAATAACCATGGGCTACATATTCACTATAGTTACCATGGGCCTCCTACGGGCCGTAGAAACAATGGGCCTTCTAAGGACCGTATAAACGATGGGCCTTCTACGGGTCGTAGCATCAATGGGCCTTCTACGAACCGTTTGATCGATCGGCCAAACATGGGCCAATAACAGACCGCATTATGGGCCGTAAACGGGCTAGATTTGGAATCGTCCGTTCATGGGCCGACCATAATGGGCCGTCGTTAATCTGCCGTATTTGATGATGCTACAAAAATGGTCTAACAGGTTAATGGGCCGCAAACGGGCCGATTGTAACCACGGGCTGAATTTGGCCCACAAGCAGAAAAGGCTAGTAATGGGCCGTAAGTAACCGAATGCTGGAAATAAGCCCAAGAATAAATGGGCCCTTAGAAGGCCGAAAGATAACACGTGTTGGAAATGACCCAATGGAATAATAGGCCGTTAATGGGTATAAAGCGGTACATTGTTCATTGCGGGCTAGATTCACCACGGGTCGTTAATGGGCCAAGAGTTGCAAATGGCCTCGTATGGGCCAAAAGACATCATGGGCCATACATGGGCCAGAAGTTACAACGGGCTGGAATCATATTGGACGGCCCGGATGAAGCTACTGGGCTTAATTCCGATAGGCTGTAACATGTCGTGAGTTAGTGGGCCGTAAATGGGCTATATACGAACAAGTCGTTAACAGGCTTTCCATGGGCCGGCCCATTACCGTTTGACCAAGTCAAACGGGCCGACCTTTTCACCGGAATGGGCCTCTGTTGGGCCATGCCACGTGTCGATGTATCATAGGCGCCTTCTGTCCAATGAATGGATGACATCTGTCCCAACGGTGAGCCAACACGTGTTTCCTCCGGCCAATGACAATTTTACACGTGGAAAATCCTCATTGGTCCAGGCTGTTAATGGGTTATTGGATCCAAAACCGGACCCAATAGCTTAACGGCGACCCGTTACAGTGGATGCCACGTGTCGGTCATCCTTGACGAAATCACTTCTATGACGCGCGATTTACCGTCATGGAAGTGGACACTTTCGTGATGATAATTTTGATAATATCATGGAACATTTCTATGACAGCACATGTATGACTATCTTGATTCTGTTATAAACTTATCATGGATGTGCATGCATGACAGAAAACGTGACATACTGTGACAAACACGTATCATCACGGAAGTATATTTTTTGTAGTGATACTCATGAAGAACACTTATACCTTGAAAATCTAGTAAGGGGTCATCTTATAATGCTACCGCCGTATTAAGAAAAATAAGATGCATAAAAGATAAACACCACATGCAATCAAAATATGTGGCATCATATGGCCATCATCATCTTGTGCCTTTGATCTCCATCTCCAAGGCACTGTCATGATCGTCATCGTCACCGCCTTAACACCTTAATCTCCATCGTAGAGTTGTGGTCGTCTCACCAACTATTGCTTCTACAACTATCGCTAACGCATATATCCCTAATATTAAAGTACGGATTGTTTTTCCACTTTTTTGTCCACAATAACCTTTTTCGTCCGTCGCTGGCTTGCTGCGAACGCTGACTTGGACTCGCTATCTCTTCGTACGTCGTTCCTCTTCTCTCACGTACGATTCTAAGCGCATTCTGTGGCCCAATGTAGTTATGGGCCAAGCGACGCGTGTGGGCTTACTGGTTCTTTGGGTGCGAACAAATTAAGAATGGCATGGGGATAATCTAACACGCCTCCTCACCCTGGTCCATACCCTGGCAACAAACGAAAGACAAAAGCGCGCGAGAAGATCTAGCAACCGAGTATGGCTAAATACCAACGTAAAATTTAAAGTAGTATGTACAACCACAGATCTGTTTATTTTTTCAACAATTCTTGGGGGAAAATGTGAACGATTTTCCTTAAAATATTTGAATCATGTTAGAAATTTGAGTAACTTTTAAAACCTAGACATTTTCTGGAAAACATGACCAATTATTGAAAATATGAATAAATTTTGAAATTACAAAAAATTATTGAAATTTTTATATACGATGAACAATTTCAAATATACATTGAATTTTTTATATACTCTGAACAAATTTTAAATAAACATTGAACATTTTTGTGATATATGTGGAACAATATTTAAATACTTATTGAACAAATTTAAAATGTAAGTTGAACATTTTCGTAATATACAGTGAACAATTTTTAGATACACATTGAACATATATACGTTGAACAACATGTACAGTTACATTGAACATTTTGTGATATATACTGGACAAATTTTGAATTGTAAAGAAAATTTTAAAAACATGAATAATTTTTTCAAAAATAGAAATATTTTATAAAATGCAAACAATTTAGGAAATTATTAACATCTTTTGAAAGGAGGACATTCTTTGGCATTCCAAACAATATTTTAAATTTTAGAACAACTATTTGAAAAAAAAAGAAAAAAAGAAACGTAAAAGAAAAACAACGACACCTACGTGGGCCGGCCCAACTAGGAGTGCCTTGAGCGAAGCTTCGGCGTTTTGATGCTACCCTTGATATACGTTACTAGCCGATAGAAGCAACATTATACATACACGATGCACATATATACACTGTTATGAATTATACACACACAAATCATGGTTGCCGCTCACTATATCAATGTCAATGTGGCACTACACATCCTATCCTACAAAGGGAAGTAGGAACACCCGCGTCACATCTTGTTGTACAACTCGCCGTGTGATGTCCGGCCTCTACATCTTCCCTCTCATTTCACAATTGACGAGCCTTCCATCTCAAGTGATGTGTCACGACCCACCTCCTTGACCGAGCCAACACTGATTCTTAATAATAATTGTTTGATCATACAAAATAGAGTAGAAGTATGAGGTGAGGTGTACGGACCAAGTGCAAGAAGTAGCTTGCCGAGATAAGTTGTTGACGTTTTGAACATTTCCTTGCATGGGCATAATGATTGGTGCGACATGTGGTGGCGAACCCATCGCCTTAGGATTGACCACATTTGAAGCATTGTCATCAGGTGGGCATCATGGTGGTCGTTTGCAGGGTCAGAAAAAGGATAACTGATGACACGGTCGGGTGTCGTGTCGAATTAGAGGAGGTGGATCTATTAGGAGTCTTGAGCCATGCTTATTGGGATAGAGTCATGATATTTTTTCCTCCCATTGCAACGCACGGGCATGTTACCTAGTAGTGACATAATAAAGCAATTACATGGCGTTTGCATTTCATACAATAAAGAGACAACCATAAGGCTCCTGTCGGTTGCCAGTGACTTTTACATGATCATCTCATACAATAACATATATCACATCATGTCTTGACCATATCACATCACAACATACCCTACAAAAACAAGTTAGACGTCATTTACTTTGTTGTTGCAAGTTTTACGTGGCTGCTATGGGCTTCTAGCAAGAATCGCTCTTACCTACACATCAAAACCACAACGGTGATTTATCAAATTTTTCTGTTTTAACCTTCAACAAGGACTGGCCATAGTCAAATTCGATTCAATTAAAGTTGGAGAAACAGACACCCGCCAGCCACCTTTATGCAAAACTAGTTGCATGTCTGTCGGTGGAACCAGTCTCATGAATGTGGTCATGTAAGGTTGGTCCGGGCCACTTCATCCAACAATACCGTCGAATCAAAAATAAGACATTGGTGGTAAGCAGTATGATGATCACCGCCCACAACTCTTTGTGTTCTACTCGTGCATATCATCTACGCATAGACCTGACTCTGATACCACTGTTGGGAAACATAGCATGCAATTTCAAAAAATTCCTACGCTCACGCAAGATCTATCTAGGAGATGCATAGCAACGAGAGGGGGAGAGTGTGTCAACGTACCCTCGTAGACCGAAAACGGAAGCGTTTGATAACGCGGTTGATGTAGTCGAACTTCTTCTCGTTCCGACCGATCAAGCATCGAACGTACGGCACCTCCGAGTTCTGCACACGTTCAGCTCAATGACGTCCCTCGAACTCTTGATCCAGGAAAGTGTCGAGGGAGAGTTTCGTCAGCACGACGGTGTGGTGACTGTGATGGTGAAGTGATCTACGCAGGGCTTTGCCTAAGCACTATGACAATATGACCGGAGGCGTAAACTGTGGAGGGGGGCGCCGCATACGGCTAAGAATCAATGTTGTATGTTCTAGCGGTGCCCCTCACATATATATATAGGTGGGAGAGGGAGAGGGGCTGCAAGGGGCGCCCCAAGTAGGAGTAATCCTACTTGGGCGCCTCCTCCAAGTCGGCCTCCCCCTTTCATATCCATCGGAGGGGGAAGGAAAGAGAGGGGGAGGCCGAATCCTCCCCTTTCCTTCCTTTCCTTCTCCTCCTATTCGGCCTATAGGGGGGCGCACCAGCCCCTTTTGGGGCTGGTTTGTCCCTCTCTTGGCCCATTAGGCCCATATAGCTTGCCAGGGGTTGTCCGAAACCCCTTCCGTGACCCGATAGGTACCTGGTACTCCCGGAATATTTATGGTGTCCAAATACTATCATCCTATATATGAATCTTTACCTATCGACCATTTCGAGACTCCTGTCCTGTCCGTGATCTCATCCGGGACTCCGAACAACATTTGGTCACCAAATCACATAACTCATATAATACAAAATCGTCATCGAACGTTAAGTGTGCGGACCCTACGGGTTCGAGAACTATGTAGACATGACCGAGACACCTCTCCGGTCAATATCCAATAGCGGAGCCTGGATGCTCATATTGGTTCCCACATATTCTATGAAGATCTTTATCGGTCGTGCCGTAATGACAACATACGTTATTCCCTTTATCATCGGTATGTTACTTGCCCGAGATTCGATCGTCGGTATCTTCATACCTAGTTCAATCTCGTTACTGGCAAGTCTCTTTACTCATTCCATAATACACGATCCCGTAACTAACTCATTAGTCACATTGCTTGCAAGGCTTATTATGATGTGCATTATCGAGAGGGCCCAGAGATACCTCTTCGATATTCGGAGTGACAAATCTTAATCTTGATCTATGCCAACCCAACAAACACCTTCGGAGATACCTGTAGAGCATCTTTATAATCACCCAGTTACATTGTGACGTTTGATAGCACACAAGGTATTCCTCCGGTATCCGGGAGTTGCATAATCACATAGTCGAAGGAATATGTATTTGACATGAAGAAAGCAATAGCAATAAAACTGAACAATCAACATGCTAAGCTAACTGATGGGTCTTGTCCATCACATCATTCTCCTGATGATGTGATTCCGTTCATCAAATGACAACACATGTCTATGGTTAGGAAACTTAATCATCTTTGATTAACGAGCTAGTCTAGTAGAGGCTTACTAGGGACACGGTGTTTTGTCTATGTATTCACACATGTATCAAGTTTCCGGTTAATACAATTTTAGCATGAATAATAAACATTTATCATGATATAAGGAAATATAAAATAACAAGTTTTTTAGGGGATAAAATAACAAGTTTATTATTGCCTCTGGGGTATATTTCCTTCACTTTCTTGGCCCAAGTTACCTTCCACCTCTTGGCCTTTTTAGGCCCGTTGATATTTAAAGTAAATATAAAATGTTGTAAACACTTCTAGACCATTATATATATATATTTAACATATCCAAAAACTTTTTCCACCTATATATAATTTATCGGTAATAACCGGTATTACCCAATAATCACCGAAACCCTTCCCGTGACCCCAAAATGCTTCCCGATCCTCTCGGAACTATTCCAAATATTCATAAAATAATTCCACAAATATATTCTCATGAATCCTGTCCTACTACTCATCATATTGTGATTGCCTTAAGCTTGTGACCTCGTAGGTTCGGTAACTCACTGACATGGACGAAACCGTTCGTTCAATGACCGACAGCGAGACCGTGGACGTCCATATTGGTCCCTGTGAGTACACGAATGATATTCGAGTGAACCTTTGGTTATCATGTGATGTTACCTTTGCTTCACGATACTTCACAAAACCTGGGATGCATCAGTATCCTCCTGAGTCATCACCATGCTCACTATACCAAAATCCTTGTTACCGGTTTTGTACTTCTTTCTCGTTATTGTGTTTCGGCATCCTCGAGACAAAGTCGCCTATGTCTGGACAGATGATGATTGATGCCTTCACACCAAGAGGGCCCTAAGAATATCTCTCCATCGTCGGAGGAGCAAATCCCACTCTCGAGCTATCCGGCCACTTGTCAAACTTTCCGATGAACCTGTAAGTTGTTGTTATGATCATCGTGTTACAGGTGACATTTGAGCAACCCAAAGCCCACCATATGGTAAGAAGTGACCACGATACTCTCACGGTCTAAGGAGCAATATCACACGTTAACACTCTGTGTTATTACAATTGAATACATATGATATTAATCCAATTCACAACAAACAAGTTTGGGTCAGTTCAATATGATTTTTCTTCCAACGTCATAATCTCAATGTTGTTTTAGGACTATCATTACACTTAACGATATCCTAAGATCTAGAAAACATGATCACCAACAACACTTGAGCTAGTCCCAGAGGGAAGACTAGAAACCTCTATTTTACCATTTATTATTCCACATGTGCATAAGAGTTTTCCACTGAATCGCATATTCCATGATCACAATAGATATTGCATAGAATATAAACACTTAATTATGAATACGAAAATATAATAATACAATATTATTGCCTCTAGGGCATATTTCCAACACTTTTGGCTTCTCCCACCTAAGGTACTTGACCATGTTAACCATAGAAGTAACGATTGTAGAGGTGCTCCCGTTACACCCTTAGCCGAACATGCAAAAACATAAAAGGTTCACATAGGAGCCAGGCAACCCATCTTGCAAAAAGTCGCAAGTCAAAATTGGTGCATATAATGGCTTAGAACAAATTGTAGAAGGGTTATCGTACACCACGCACACGTCATGAAACGATCAAACAAACTACTTTGATACTGCTCATATTTTGAACTTCGGGGGTGCTTTAATATCCCCTGGTGAGGAAGGGCAAGTACTGAATGGTCATGAACCATATCGGGGCTTGGCAATTTGGAATAAGGATTCAAAAAAGAACAAAGGTTAACAACTAGAATAATAATAAGACAAACTTTTTTATATATAAAGCCTAACTTAGATCTAATCATAAAAAGTAAAGAAAATAACACCGAGTACAAGCTAGTCGTAAAAATGCCGCAGGAGGACCGCATTCCATGGGTTTGGATCTAGTCGTCTGTCCTTGGCATCTCGGACCCTGTAAGCCCCTCCAGCGAACACCTTGTCAATAATGAATTGTTGACATCTTGTGCTTATCGTTTTTGTTGGCATGTAGGTGTAAAACCAAATCACCGATGTTAAAGGCCTTTTTTCGGACCTCGCGATGATGGTACCTTCACAGCTGATGCTGATAGAAGGCGGATCGTGCTTTAGCCACATCCTGCTCTTCATCTAAGGCAACAAGGTCGCCCTGAAAACTTTGCTCGGCCTCTTGTTCCTTGTACAAGCATACATGAGGTGCATCATGTATGAGGTCACTTGGTAAGATGGCTTCAATGATGTACACCATAAAGAATGGCGTATAACCCGTGGACCTATTGGGGGTTGTGTGTAAACTCCACAACACAGAGCCAAGTTATTCGACCCATTTGTTGTGGCTTCTTTGAGAGATCAAACCAGCTGCAGTTTTATACCACTTTAAGATCAATCTGTTGGCCCTTTCCACCTGCCCGTTGGTTTGTGTGTTGTAGATCAAGGCATAGTCGAGCTTAATGTTGTGTTGAGTACACCGTGTTTTCACCTTGCCGGCCGTGAAGTTTGACCCATTGTCCATGATGGTGCTGTGAGGCAATCCATAGCAATGTGTTACATCTGAGATGAACTTGATCATAAGTCTTGATTTTACTGAGGCCATTGGTCGTGCCTCGATCCACTTGGTGAACTTGTCGACCATAACCAACAAGTATTTCTTGCCGTTTGTTCCTTTTTGGAGTGGTCAGACCATGTCCAACCCCTAGACTGCGAATGGCTAGATGATGAGGATTGTTTTTAAGGCTATGAGCGATAAATTGCTCTTTTTAGTGAAGAGCTGGCATCCGACACACTTGTCCACCAGCTCTCATGCGTCGGCCGATGCTATAGGCCAATAAACCCCTGCTCGGAATGCTTGCTTACCAAGGTCCGAGGAGCTGCATGGTGCCCACATGTGCCAGAATGTATCTCCAACAAGAGCTGCTTCCCCTCTTCTTTGGAAATGCAACATTGGAGGACACAGGTGATGTTGCGCTTATATAGTTCTCCTTCATGAACCTTGTAAGCGGTGGATCATTGGGCGATGGACCATGTTTCCCTCTGGCCATCAGGCAATTCTTTGCGCATCAAGTATGCAAGGGTCAGTCCAAGGCGCAATGACAACCATGATCTCGAGCTGAAGTAGTAACTTCCAACTTCGAGCCCCCAACTGTGTTTGTCATCTTGCTCTAAGGCCGGTGGGGTGACTTCTTCGATGTTTGCCCCATCAGTTGGTTTATCCAGCTCAGGAATACCTTTCCATTTGATGGATGGTTTGAACATCCATTCAAGGAAGGTGTTCTGAGGCACAGTTTCTCGTCGTGCACCCATTCATGCCAACGTGTCTGCAGCTTGATTGTTGTCTCGCTGGACATAATGGAACTCTAAGCCCTTGAAATGAGCTGACATGGTTATCACCGCATCCTTGTAGGATGTCATTTTGGGGTCCTTGGCGTCGAAATCACCATTGATCTGCGATATTACGAGCTTTGAGTCGCCTCAGACCTTCAGACGATAGATACCCATGGATACCGCCATCTGAAGTCCGTGAAGCAGAGCCTCGTATTCCGCCATGTTGTTGGAACCAGTGTACATGATCTAGAGTATGTACTTCATGGTGTCACCAGTGGGTGAGATGAGAACCACTTTAGCTCCGATCCCGACAAGCATTTTGGAGTCATTGAAGTACATTATCAAGTTGGAGTACGACGTATGCTCTTTAGGGAGCTCGACCTTCGTCTATTCTTCGACAAAATCAGCCAACACCTGGGACTTAAATAGCACGACATGATTGATATAGGATTTCGAAGGGAGGAGCTCAATTGCCCACTTCAAGATGCGACCGGTGGCATCTCGATTGTTTATGATGTCTTTAAGCAACACCTCGGAAGCCACGATTATTGAGCATTCCTGAAAGTAATGCCAGAGCTCCGAGAAGCCATAAACACGACATAGGCTATGTTTTGGTAGTGTGGATACCTCGTTTCACATATGCTTAGTACCTTGGAAACATAATACACATGCCTTTGCACGTTGAACTTGTGTCCCTCCATGTTGCCCTCAACGACTAGAATGACGCGAACAATCTGGTTGGTTGCCGAGATGTATAGCAGCATCGGCTCACTAGGGTGAGGGGCGGCTAGGACGGTATTGGTAGCCAGAAGTGTTTTGATTTCTTCCAAAGCCGCGCTGGCCTCATGTTGAGAGCATGGAGTAAAAAAAAGACATGTGGTTAGGAGTGAGGAGAAGCCAGGGGTTTTGGGATGTGTCTTGGTAGAGTTGAGAGCATGGAGACCAACATCCCTCATGGGCACAACAAATTCTCCTAGTTACACAGCCACCACGACAACGTACGTAAAATTTAGCCGCCGCCATATGTAATCTCAAGACTGTCATGTCTACAACATCACCGCATTCCACCATGCTCCCCTGCGTTCTCTCTCCCTCGCAGTCACCACATGCCATATCCTTCCCGTCTCTCCCTCCCGAATCGGCCGAGCGGCGGTACGAGGAAGGAATCGAGATGCCGAAGGGATAAACAACCACTCGGCGGCTAAGCGCATATACATGTACTAGCGACATCTGATTTGACGTGGACTGGCGAGCGGGGGAGGAGGCATCTTGCAGCCATGACAATTTTTAGACGAACCAAGACGAAGCAGAAGTGGAAGGGGAAAGGGAAGGCACATGATCTGGCAGCCACGTTGGTTCTAGCGTTTTTGGAAGGTCAGGAGCCGAGGAAGGTGGAGCCAACACGGGGATGGAGTTTAGGAGGTTGAACTCATGAGCCGCAAATCTGGTGACACGTGGTCAATCGAACGGATGGATGGATTTGTGATGACGTGGTACACTGTGATAGCAAATAGATCAGATAGTGAGGGCCCGCTCGATATTTCTCATTTGACATTGTCAAATTGAACATTTAAAAGGAGTAGACCGTGATCGGTCTCAACCTGCCAACTCAAATCACTTCCAGCATTGTCTCATTTTCCCGCGTGACACATAGCACACATCGAGCAACACACTAGTGGTCAGCTAGAGAGCGAGGCACTATACATTCGCTCGCCATTGTTCTTGACAATGATAATAAAAATAGACAACACAGTCACATGATAAAATAAGAAGTTTTTTAAGGGTCTCTAATTTTTTTTCCAATCGAGATACAAATAGTCACAAAATCAGGATTTTGAAAGGACCCCATTACTAGTCTGTTTCTTTCTGGATCAGATATCTTTTTCTCGATCAAGTAAAAACTCAAATCCATCTCCTCCAAACGTTTCCTCTCCACCGCTCCCGAGTCCATGACCTAACCAAAGCCCAGCAAGCTGCCAGTCGTGCCGGTCCGCAAGCACTCACCCCCCAATTCCCGATCTGAACTCGCCGGCAGCCGCCCCCCGCCTACCTCTGTGCCTCGCCGGCCACTCGTCGCCGCCGCCTCGGCCTCCCGCCTGCCTCCGTGGTTTCGTGCCTCGTCGCGCCCTCCCACGCACCCTGCTGCTGAGCCCCCGCAGTCCACTGCTCCCAGCCCCCCAGTCCGCAGACCGCAGCAGTCCTGCCCGGCGGCTGGCGGCTGGCGGCGTGCAACAAAGCTTCCCTCCAGCGGCACAGCCTGCACCCTGCAGCAGCCAGCCCTCCCACGATTCAACACAGTACACAGGTACGGCTGTTGCCCCATTCTCCAATCTTCCCAATTTCGCAATTTATTTATGATTCAAACCTTATATTGATTGATTCATTTGCTGTTGTCCAATTATGATTGTTAGAATATTTGGACTGATAAGACGTATTATTTCTTGTATAATTGTTGAAGAATGAAAGAGGACAGTAAACATTGTTTTTCTTTTCTGGAAACACGTTGCAAAGAAGAGCTATGCTGGACTAGGATGTGCCAATTCTTTTAAGGTGGACCATCCTATTTTAAAATCCTAGATCTGCCACTAGTTACAGTCTACCGCTGCTGTGCCTTATAGCTGCCGCCGTAAGTAGCTTACCATCACCGCGGGCGCCTCAGTCCCTCACCCCTCACTCATCCTCTCTGCCGCTCACGCTCAACGCCGGCGCTGTTTGCATTCTACCTTATTGGGATACCGCATCCCTGCTGGTTCCACCCCGTCCCCGGTGTTGGTTACTTGTTTTTGACGTATGCGTCTTTTGCCATCCAGGGATGAGTTCAACGTCTACTGACCTCCACAAATTTTGGGTGTCCCTGTGCACACCATCTAGATCCGCCCTTGGATGTGGTAGACGCAGCGGCTGCTAAGGTCCTCGGTCTCGTTCATTTCGCAGTTTTAATTTAGCAACATGTTTCTATTCCTTCTTGTTTTGAGTTCTCATTAGGTTTCCAGTTTTATTGGTTAGTATAACACGTCCACATCTTGCGCTTTTGCCCAAATATCGCACGTCCGAACGATGCATCTATGTCTCTCACAGTCTTACTGTCGCTGGCGGGATTGTTAGCTCCAATACCTCAGTACGAGGACCGCTGAGACTATCGTGTGTACTTTCTCTGATTATAATAGTGTGACTGGCGCGGGGTGCATCGGGGGGGGGGGGGGGATTCTGGGACTGTTATAATTTGCATTTGAAGTGTCCAATTCATGGTTTGGCTCATACATATAGTCTTTTATTCTGTCATCGTAGAGAAGTTCTATCCGACTCGAGCAGGCTGAATTGTTGCTTAAGTGTAGTTTGCTTGTAGGTGTTGCTCTAATGTCTGGTAATGAGACCTGGACCCATGAGATGGATCATCTGTTAAAGTGTCATGCTTAGCTAACATAGGCGTTTGAAGTGCTAAGTCTAATTCGTTTTGTTCTATTATTTACAGAGGTGTTGAAGTTTGCAGATTACCCTTTGCCATTGTGAGATCTATTGTTTTTTGAAGCTGAAGTGAGCAATTCTCAGAATCTTGAGCACATTTGACAACAACTCCTCATTCACATGAAATGTCACTGCTTAGTAGATTCTTCTACAAGAGGCCTCCCGATGGACTACTGGAGTTCATTGACAGGATCTATGGTAAGCTTCTGAAGTGTTGTTACTCTTTTTTTTTTATATTGATCACCTCATTTGTTTTATTGATTCATTATTTTGTATTCCAATTAATTTGGTATCTTATGCCATATTGCAGTTTTTGATTCATGCTTCTGCACTGAAGTTTTGCCGCATGGAATGTACCCAGTCTATTTGAATGGAATTCTTACAGAGTTGCATGAAGAGCATGCAGAATCTCAATTTCTGGCGATTAACTTCAGAGATGGGGATAAGAGAAGCCAGCTTGCTGATATCCTACATGAATATGATATTCCAGTAATTGACTACCCACGTCATTTTGAAGGCTGTCCAGTGCTTCCTCTATCTCTTATACAGCATTTTCTTCGTGTCTGTGAACACTGGCTATCTACTGGGAACAGCCAAAATATCGTACTACTCCATTGTGAGAGAGGGGGCTGGCCATCATTGGCATTTCTGCTATCTTGTTTTCTTATTTTCAAGAAGTTGCACAGCGCAGAACATAGAACTCTGGACATTGTTCACCGTGAGGCCCCTAAAGGGTTCCTACAGCTATTTTCTGCACTCAACCCAATGCCGTCTCAGCTTCGATATATGCAGTATGTAGCCAGAAGAAATATCTCTCCAGAGTGGCCTCCTATGGAGCGGGCGCTCTCTTTGGATTGTCTGATCCTTCGAGCTATTCCAAATTTTGATTCTGATAATGGATGTAGGCCATTGATCCGAATTTTCGGTCGAAATCTTCTTGGCAAGAATGCTAGCATGACTGACATGATTTTTTCAATGCCTAAGAAGAAGTCCTTGCGCCACTATCGACAGGTAGGTGATAATTAGAATCACATGAAGTTCTTGTTTGCTTTCTTAATTTATTTTTATTTTGCATCAATCTGCATTGTTTTCATGCAGGAGGACTGTGATGTGATAAAAATTGATATCCAGTGTCCAGTCCAGGGAGATGTTGTTCTGGAGTGCGTACATCTTGATCTTGATCCAGAAAAGGAAGTTATGATGTTCCGGATAATGTTCAATACTGCTTTTATCCGTTCAAATGTACTGATGCTGAATAGTGATGATGTTGATATACTCTGGGGTTCAAAAGATCGGTACCCGAAGAATTTTAGAGCAGAGGTAAGAGCAATGCACGTACTCATTTGAATTTTTCAGGCAAGAAATCAATTACTGATGCAGATTTGGAAGTGCAGGTACTGTTTTGTGAAATTGGGGGCATTTCTCCTCCAAGGGCTCCAACAGTAACATTGAATGGTGATATGAAAGGTGGTTTACCAATTGAAGCCTTTTCAGCTGTTCAAGAACTCTTCAATGATGTTGAATGGATGGAAAGCGGTGACAATGCTGCTTTTTGGTTGCTCAAAGAATTCTCAGCAAACTCTCTGCAAGATAAATTTCAAAAGCTAATACTCAGCGACATGAAAGAGCTTTCGAAGTTCCAAGCTAAAGTTGGCCTCCAGATGCCACTAATGTCTCCACTGGATTCTGATGAAGAAAAATATTCTGCGGCTTCTGATTCCGGTTATTCAGTAGATTATGAGAAGGTTCAACATGGTGGGAACTCATCTGACTCAGAGAACATTGATCGTTCTCTTACCACTGAAGATTCTGAATCTATTGGTACATCTATTTACACAAGTTATTTTTCTTGTTGAACTTTATTGCCATGTTCAATTATTTAGGGAATACGCCCTTCGAAGAAAACTTCTGTTGCTGGACCTGGTGTTTTCATGCTCTACATTCTCTCCCTTTTTCCCATCATCTTAATTAAACTCTGATTCATAACTATCACAATTTGTGCAGCTACTTCCTCAGCGAACACTTCATCTCCTCCTCCACATGGTAGATCTTGTGGCCTTTCAACTGAACAAAGTCTGCTGTCAGGAGAATTACAGCACGAGTTACCTAGCTGGCAGCCGCCACCACTATCAGCAGAAAATGGAGACAAACATGCTATCTCGGCACAGGTGTCACCACCAGCAGCAGCAAATGGAAGCAAACCTATTATCTCGGCGCCGCCGCCGCCACCACCACCACCACCACCAAGTGGCAGCAAACCTGTTTTCTCACCACCGCCGCCACCACCACCGCCGCCGCCGCCGCCAAGTGGCAGCAAACCTGTTTTCTCACCGCCGCCGCCACCACCACCACCACCACCTCGGATTAGTAATGTATCTTCTCCACAGCCTCCACCTCCACCACCCCTGCCAAATTCTCGGACAGGAGCTCCTCTATCTGCACCGACCCTGCAGCCTCGGCAAAATGTTCAACGTCATTCAGTCCCACCACCTCCACCACCTCTCCCACAAGCTCAAGGAATAGCTAAGAAATGCCCTCCGCCGCCTCCACCTCCACCCCGCCCCCCTGCCACTTCTGACAGAACATCTACAACTACTGCCACTCTGGTGAAAGGGCCACCTCCTCCACCACCTCCACCTCCACCTCCACCTGGTGCACCATGCCCACCCCCACCTCCACCATTGCCAGCAGGCGCTATTAAAGGAACTCCTCCAACACCACCACCTCCACCCTTAATGTCAGGAAAGAAAGCTCCTGCACCGCCACCCCCACCTCCACCCGTAATGTCAGGAAAGAAAGCTCCTGCACCCCCACCCCCACCTCCACCTGGAATGTCAGGAAAGAAAGCTCCTGCACCCCCACCCCCACCACCTCAAGCTCCAAAACCACCTGGAACTGTACCCCCTCCACCACCAAGCTCAAAAATCTCAAATGCACCAGCACCACCTCCAGTATTGGGAAGGGGAAGAGCAGCAACCGGATCAGCAAAAGGTCGTGGCATGGGATTGGCGCTTCAAAGTAACCCCCCAAAGAAAGCTTCATTAAAGCCTTTGCACTGGGTGAAAGTTACACGAGCAATGCAAGGAAGTCTCTGGGCGGATGCCCAAAATCAAGGGAATCAGGCTAGGTAACTGTTATGCTGCCAATATTTTTGCATTTAATTCAGCCGTTGATGATTTTACATCATTGAAACCACTAGGCATAAAATTCAACATCCGTTGTTTATGAACTACTCCCTCCATTCACAAATAGATGTTTTGGATATTTCATCTATATCTATATCTATACCAATATAAAAAGACCCAAAGGGGCAGATCCAACAGATCCCGTCCGTCAAATCAGGTCAATCCAACGACTCAGGCTGCTCCAATGGTGAGCGCTCAACATGTTTAGTGTGCAGTTAATATCATACCAAATATTAATGCCAATGCTAATCACATAATTAATACGCAAATAATATCCTACCTAATATTTATGGTAATTAATATATTACCTAATATCAACGTGCATTGCACGCACACATTTACTAGTATGTGTCTACATCTGATTCAGAAAAAAGTTAGAACATCTTATATTTGTGAACGGAGGGAGTATATATCATGCTACAGTCGCAAAAACAATCCAAATAAATAGGAAGCTGGTAGCTTCCCCCCTTTTTGGGAAGAGGTTGAGTAGTAGGCCACATGAGGCTGGTAGCTTCCCTAAAGAAAATACATGGGTCTGGCATTCTATGTCCTTGTTTAACATGTGGGAAATCTCTGTATTGAGACTGTATTTATTCATGCTGTCGAGCACTATTTTGCAGGGCTCCTGATATTGATATGTCCGAATTAGAGACCTTGTTCTCCACTGCTGTTGCAACCAATGCAAGTGAAAAAGGAGGAACGAAGCGTGGCTCAGCTATTAGCAAGCCAGAAATTGTTCACCTGGTATGGAAACTTACACTCTTAATGCACTTATTTTCTTTAGGGAACTTGAATTTTCTTGAACTTTCATTCTTGTGCTTCTACCTTAAGCACATTAATCCTTTCATACTTGTTACCTTAAACTTGTTATTTGATTTTTTTCGTGGTATGTTGAATTATCAAGCCCTGAATCTCAGGTTTTTCAAACCATTCTTGATTAAAACTGTTTCATGGTAATACGATATGCATGACTACTGCTCTTTCTTAAGTGAATCTATATTTTATTTCCTTGCAAGTGCTCAACTGATTGACACCAACTTATTTTGATGTATTTTCCATTTAAAGTATGAAATTATGGTTTTCATATGTATGCTACTTCCTTCTGCAATAGGTGTCCTTTTGAAGGAACTTTTGAATAGTTTTCTCTCTCGCATTCTTGTTCCATTTATCATTCCACACCAAACTTCTGTTTTCTTGACATCTTAAGTTATTTGCAATCAACAGCATTATGTTCTAGCATGAGGAGTTAGAGAAATTTTGTTGATTCCATTAGGCCATGGACTAATTGTTCTGCTAGTTTCATTACAGGTTGATATGAGAAGAGCAAATAATTGTGAGATCATGCTTACCAAAATCAAAATGCCTCTTCCTGATATGATTGTGAGTATCCTTTGTGGGTTATTACTTACCCTCTCTACTCTTTGACCAAAAAAAGATGCACATGATTTCTCCCGTGGAATAGTGACATCTCAGAGAATTTTGTGCTGTGTTGATGATGTAATTATTTATACTCCCCCCGTTCCATAATGTAGAGTGCATATGGATTTTTTCGGAAGCCAAAATTTACAAACTTTGACGGTTTGACCAAGTTTGTAGAGAAAATTATGTACATTTAGAATATGCAATGCATATTATTATATTCATCATGAGATATATTGTCATCTTGTATATGTTTGGTATTATAGATATAGATAATTTTCTCTATAAACTTGGTCAAAGTTTTTTAAGTTTGACTTTTGAAAAAAAATCTATATGCACTACATTGTTGAGCTGTGGGAGTACTATCCTGAATATCTGAAGCTTGTATTCATATTACTTTTCCTTTTCCTGTTTCTATTCTTTTACAACTTTTGATGGAGCTAATACCTTTGTTGACAACCTTCATCTGCATTTTTTTTGGTATTTGCTTAAGTGTAAACTTGTATGCTATCATACATTAATAGATTCGGCGATGTACATGAATCTTGCTAACATCTTCCATACACTATGCATGAAAGTTTCTGCCATCACAAAATTATTACTATAAGTCCTAGGTTTTTCTTGTTTAATTTACACTCATACAGTGGTCTAACATTAGGCTGCGTAAGCCTACATGGCACTGAGAAACTTAAATGCCTTTCAGACTCTCTTTTGGTAATGTAAAACCACTGTATATGGTTATCATACATGCAAGTTACTGCTGAGTTGTGTTGCTTTCTCGATCCACGTTTTTTATCTTCTAATTAATTTATCACACTGACATTATTAATCTGCTCAAATGGTGCTGTTAACAAATGTCTATTAGCCTGATACTTTTTAGTGTTCCTATGTAATTTTCTCTGAAATGGTTGTATCTTGCAGAGCGCGATCTTGGCTTTGGATACGTCTGTTCTTGATAATGACCAAGTGGAGAATCTCATTAAGTTTTGCCCTACAAACGAAGAAATCGAGATGTTGAAGGTGCTTCTGCTTACTACTATCTTTTGTTTTTTGCATTTCATGATCTGTAACATATTCCTTATCATTTAGTATCTGATGCTGTTTTGTCTTAATTCACTATCCTTTTCCTCTATGAGCTCAGAACTATAACGGCAACAAAGAAATGCTTGGAAAATGTGAACAGGTTGGTTTAATATTTTGGTTGCATATAGTGTGCCACTTTGAATATATTTATTGAAGCTTTCAACTTTGCCGTAGTTTTTCCTGGAGCTAATGAAAGTTCCTCGCGTCGAGTCCAAACTAAGAGTTTTTGCTTTCAGAATTGCATTCTCAACACAGGTCCGTTGTCTTCGTCCATCAGTTAATTTACTTGGATTATCTCACTTTCTCCATAACTTGCAGTTGTAATGTGATGTCTTGCTCTTTGTCAGGCTGATGAGTTAAGAACTAACTTAACCACCATAAATGATGCAACAAAAGAGGTACAATGTTGTATCATCTCTTTCTTGAGTAAAATTTTAACTTACACGTAGACTGGCTTAATGTTTTATTTTGTGCAGGTGAAAGAGTCTCTGAAGTTACGGCAGATAATGCAGACCATTCTCACATTAGGGAATGCATTGAATCAAGGAACAGCTCGAGGTACCAAATCAGTGTAGAAAATTTGCATGGAATGCCTTTTGTTTAATAGCATCGTCTGATACGGTGTTGTGCTGAACAGGTTCTGCTGTTGGCTTCAGATTAGATAGTCTTCTTAAACTATCGGATACTCGAGCTAGGAACAATAAGATGACACTAATGCACTATTTATGCAAGGTATGCACTCGGCATAAAGTGTTATGCTATGCACACTGGTTTGCATGCTAAGATTCCTCTCAGTCCATCTTCAGCACTGGCCATACCACACAATAATACAATGCTGGTTAGGGTTTAATATCTTACTGCAGAAAACTATGCCACTTCTTATGGACTTACGATACATGTTTTTTTCTATACTCCTATGCAATCTTGTTGTGCTAGTAGCTTAGTAACAGTAATTTACCTGAGCCTTTAAAGTTGGGAATCATGCATCTTGTCATAGTTTGAATATGTTATATAGGAATAAAGTCCACTTTCCAACCTAAACTCAAGCAGAGGTTCATTTTTCAACCCTGAACTCTAAAACCGTTTGAAATATCAGCCTCAACTATTGAAATACATGATGTTTTCACGGCAATTGCAGTCATGACTCTGTGGGAGATGTCTGTTTGTTGCATATTAGCTCAGTCTGCTCAAGATTTTCTTTCACGGATCAGCTCTTGGTGTATCAATTACTAATACAGATCAAACAAACAATAATAGGGTGCTCCGAACACCCATTATTAGCCTGTCACCAGGTTGTTGTGTTTCACCCTGATGGCTGGATTCAGTGTCGGTAAATTTACTGGTCGATTGTAAGTTCTAGGAGCATGAACAATCTGATCTTAATTGGGATCGTATCTGATTGGATTAGTTTTTCTCAAGAGCGGTCTCATCTGATGCTTGGTCTGAGCGTAGAACTGGAACTGGCCAGCTGCAGGCACCTCAATACCTATCCTGGATCTTAATCTTGAGCTGCCTTTTGATGATATAACCTATATAAATCACAATCCCTTGGGAAGTGAGGGGTCATTGGTGTAAATGTTATCGATGGCTTCCACAGGAGTTGCTAGTTGGATTGTAAACTTCTGCCAGTTCTCTGCATAGTCATGGTTTTCATGTAAACTCCAAACGGCAGGCTGTTACTGGTCACTGTCCAGGAATCAGCCTCGTTCCGGTATCCCAAATTATGGTGCTGTGCACGTGGGCAATTGTTTATCTAGTATTCTGCAGCTTAATGGAAGATTAGCTATTTTGACTCAGTTTCTAATTGCATGTACCTATGCATATTTTTAATAGTCTGGCAGTTGCTCCTGGGTTCAATGCGGCCTCTCTGCATTGTACTATGCAGGGGTATGGCTTGCCTTGTATAAAATCCTTTCCCAGGCCCCACCTGGTGTGGGAGCTTCTAGCACTGGGTCTGTCCTTTTGCCAGTTGCTTTTGCAAGCTTGTGCAGTTTACCTTATCTTTCTCTATTACATGCTAGCTTCTTGCTGAAAAGTTGCCTGAGCTTCTTGATTTTGACAAAGACTTGATTCATCTGGAAGCAGCTTCGAAGGTACTGTAGTTATCTGTTAATAGCAATTTTGGATGACCATCGAGCTACTCATCAAATATGTTGCTCCACAATTGCATTTGTTAATCACCCCAGATCCAATTGAAGTTGCTTGCTGAAGAAATGCAAGCAATAAACAAAGGTCTTGAGAAGGTCGAGCAGGAATTAGCTGCTTCAGTGAACGATGGAGCAATATCTGTTGGCTTCCGCAAGGTCAGAAATAATTCCCTTTTGTCTATTTTTCAGAGTTGTTGGATGTTGAGCATATTTGTTCTGTTTACATTTAGCCCACTGGTTTAAGGAGCTTATATTTTACTTGCTCAGGACAAGAAATGACACAACTTAAACCATGTTATTATTATAAAATTATTGAATTAGCTATCCCCAGACATTCAATGTGTACTTGTTTCAGTGTTTCTCTGAACTTTATGTATAGTAGAACCACAGAGTGCATATTTTTCTGCATCATCCATTCACTAACCGCTTCTATAATGGAATAAATATGCACCACCTCTCAAGTTGAAAAGAAGTGCTGCAAGGCTCCATGTCTTGAACAAATTGCTCAGAACATAAAGTCAAAGAATGTGCTGGCTTACAAAATGTTCTGCTAGCTACTGAACAGAAGTGATACGCAATTCAGGGAATCATCGACATTCACTTTTATGCATCAAGCTCAGCAATAACACCGCGCACAGTCCGAACTCTGGACTCGGTAGGAGTTGTGACCTTCGGGGACTCCTAAACTCTAAAGCAAGCAGATCTGATGAGATTAGTTGTGCTATATCAGTAATGATTCTTTTACGAGTGAACTGAGATCAGTTGCTTTTGCAGGCATTGAAATCCTTTCTCGACTCGGCAGAAGCTGTAGTTAGGTCCCTCATTTCCTTGTATTCAGAAGTGGTGAGCCCCTGCCATAAAAGTTATTCCTGTAAACGCCTTATGTTTGTGTAAGACCTTGATGACATTTGTTTTGCAGGGAAGGAATGCTGATTCCCTAGCTCAGTATTTTGGTGAAGATCCAGCTCGCTGCCCTTTTGAGCAAGGTTTTGTGTGGCCTTTATAATATTTTACAGCTTTATTAGGCATTGTTCTCTTAATTATGTCCACATATGTAGCTCATCATACGCCGAAGGTGGTCAGTGAAGTTACATCTTTGAGTAATATATTTATCAATTTCACTATGACAATTCGCTGATCGCACTAGCAGAAGGAAAAATAACTTCAAAGTATTGCCCCTAATCCCTTGAGGAAGTTCCTCTCATAGGTCCAAACATTTTGTTGTCCAGACAGTGCATTTCTTCGAATCGAATTGCTGTTTCTAGGGAATGGTCTATCAAGTGGCATTCTCTGTTCTTTTAGTTCCATTATGAATTGAGTCAACATGCTTCTGTTTTTGTATTGATATGAACTTAGTTGTTTTAGCACAACAGTATTTACTTTTTGATCTTTCCTTGATGCTTTCTTGCTTTTCTGTTCTCAGTTACGTCGATTTTGGTTATTTTCGTGAATATGTTCAAGAAATCACGTGATGAAAATGCTCGAACTGTGGAAGCTGAGAAGAAGAAAATGGAAAAGGAAAAGGCAAGTATGTCTACTATAAAAGGATAGGAGTGAGGACATTTCTAAGCCAATCTTCCATCTTTGTGACCCCGCTGAGGAGCTGCCGCAGAATGTTATACATACACCGGAGCCCGCTTCTGCTTTTTGATGCTCAATGTAGTATACGCAGAGGTGTAATGTCAGAAGGCTTAGGCTCGTTGGCTGCGCGTCATCCAATAACATGGTAATATCTTAACTACATTCCCTGTTGGAACTAAAATTATATTGCATCTTCACCAGTAACCAAGTATTAATGTTTTATATGCTGTTTTAGTGATTGCAATCTGCATGAATTTCCTGTTTCAGTTTAAATTATCTGAATTGCAGGCTTATTTACTGTTTGTATGTGCATTGTACAGATTGCCCTAGAAATATGTTTTTCATTTTTGCTGCTTTTAGTGGCTGCCCTGGGATTTATTTTTCATGCTTATTTTCTTAAAACAAATACGCAGGTTGCTCGTGGTTTGCAAGCTAAGGAACTTTTTGTGCTTCTCACTAGCGGTGGGTTCGTGGCAAACATTCCTGAAACAAAATGCAGGGAGGCTTCAGGCCGCTGTAGTGTTGTACATATAGCAGTTGCTGATACATAGCTTTCTTACATGTACATAAAGTTAGCTCAAGTGGAAGCAAAGCAAAATATCATGATTGTTGTAAAATTTCTTGTATCATCAACAAACAAGTAGACTGGTGCCATTTTTGCAGTGCGCGCGAGCCAGTTAACGAAGCTCCTACAAGGCTTGTCGTGCCTTTATGCAATTATTATTGTTGTTACATGCAGTGGGCGCCTGAAGGATGTGTCTGGTGCTAAGGAGGGCCTTTTTTTTAGGGTATGCCATCATGGCTTACTTTATTAATCAAATAAGCACAGTTACGTTGTTCATGAGATATTCAGTAAGAAAATAAGGGTGATCATCTACCCAATTACAAGATAAATGATTTTCATAACTATGTTCTGCTATCTCATGTGCAACACCATTGGCCTCTCGGAGACAGTGAGAGTACTGCACTGTTCTTATTTCCGTCACCAGATCAATACAATCCGCATAAACTGCAGCTTCTTTATTCCACCATGTTTGTCCTCCTATGCAAGCTTCAATCACCTCCAAACAATCAGATTCAGCAACGAACTTGGTGATATCCCAAAGATGCCACCAGTTCAAGGCCTTTTTTCATTGCTAGTGCTTCCATCATCGTGGCCGGTAACGGGCGTGGAACATAAAAACATGCACCTGCAAGGAAATTGCCTATCTTGTCACGGATAACCGCGTCCGTCGCCCCTTCTCCCTCTTCAAAATGAAACGAGGCATCTACATTTAATTTAACTTGACATGAATCTGGTTTCATCCATTTAACTACTTCTCTTGTGTTATTACTCTGAGCTGTCTTGGTGAACTTTGTGCATGGGGACAGAATAGATAACTTTCAATTCGTTGCTGGGGGTGTCCTCTCCTTGTGTGTGTCTGTCCATCTGATCCACCAGATGTACCATGTTGCGATCGCCACAACCTCCGCAATCCCTACCTGAGATAGATGAGGGTAACGACTCAGTTGATGAATCCAACAACTCCTCCAAGACAGTCGAGTCTGACCTGTCTACAATACATGCATCTGATACCGCTTGTTCTAGTTTTAGTGTGTACCACATCATTTTTGCTGGTGCGCATTCAAATAGCAAGTGTTTCAGGTCTTCCGGATGATCATGACAAATTCGACACTGGTCGTCCGTCTCAGTATGACGATTCGTCAGAGTTGATTTAACGGGAATGGTTCCATGTAACACTTTTCACACAAAAGTTTTGACCTTACCGGAAACTGAAAGTGCCTAGACCTTCTTCCAGATTGGGTTCGATCCTCTAGATGATGACGCCATAGTTTGGTATGAATTCCCGAACTGGTGTCTCCATTCCACGTGATACGCCGATTTCATCGAGAACATCCCGTTTCGGTTATAATGCCATGCAACAAAATTATCAAAGCTATTCAGACTAAAATGAAACTTCAGGATTCTGGTTGCATCCACATGTGAGAAAACAGACCGCACAAGGTCTTCATCCCATTGTCCTAAATAAGGGTCAATCAACTCAGCCACTTTGGTAATCACGGTATTTGTCGGCGTTCTGGGAACAGGGGTCCCAAACTTGCCTGTCTGTGGCCCGCGGTGTGGCTAAGCCAGCAGGCCGTATGACCCATCTTCATCAACAAGGCATCCAAGACCCTCGCGAGGGGTCAAGCCTCGCGAGGCGGATGACACAAGACCTCCTCTGGAGTGGCCTGGTCGAGCAGGCTCACGAGGGGCGGAGATAACAAGGCGAGGCAAACCTCACGAGGCTCTCGTGACGTGAGCCATGACAATCGACACCAGGCGGGCGCCAGCACGCGCAACGTCCTTATTTCCTCTTTGGTGCCAAGGAGGCCAGCGCAGGCGAGGAGTATCGAGGCATCATGCAAATGTTGCCATATCGGTGCAACAAGACCAAGACCAGAAGGACGTCAAGACGGAGGTCATTGTGGAGCCCAAGACGGCGTCACCACCAGAGCCTTTCGCAGACGGAGACCACCTTTGTCAGGATAGCTTGTACTAGCTGTCCCCCTTCAAATTTGCCCGCCGTTGTTGGCTCCCTTCCCGCTCAATATTTGGGAAGAGGACCAGAGCCTCTATAAATAGGACTAGCCACCACCATAGGCAGGGACGGATCAGCAAGATCATCCCCACACACACAAGTTAGCCAAGCACGAGAACACCTCACCCTCAGGAGGCTGTTCTTCCCATTGTATTGTTCATCATCAGCCCAAGAGGCAATCCACAACCACCACACTGGAGTAGGGTATTACACCACAATGGTGGCCCGAGCCAGTATAAATCTTATATCTTTCTGTGTTGTGAATTCGTCGAGTTCGTCCGCGAGATCTTAGCGAGCTAGGGCGTAGATCGGTGGGAGGAAAAGACTTTGCGCGTGCCCCAGTGTTCGAACCTTAAGGGTTTGCCGGAACCCCACATCCGACATTTGGCGCACCAGGTAGGGGTGCGCCGTAGCTTCCCCTCCGTCGATCTGCGCTCCGTCGCCACCGCGCTTCGCCCACATGGCAGGCGCCCTATCGCCGACTCCGACGGTCAGTGTTGATGACGGGGCCAGGGGGCTCCGAGCCCTGGCCCCCGCCCTGCGGCGGGTGCAGTGGCCGCCCAAATTTAGGTCGGAGATGCCGCCGCGCTACGATGGCGCGGTGGACCCGTCAGCTTTCCTACTGACATACGAGGAGGCCGTCCTCGAAGCCGGGGGTGACGACAAGGTCATGGCCAACTGGCTTCCCATGGCCCTCGCCGGCGAGCCGCGCGCCTGGCTGCTCAACCTTCCCGGATCCACGGTGGCATCTTGGGAGGAGCTCCGCGACCTCTTCACTGCTTGCTACGCGGTGTCGACGCACCATGCAGTCGCGGCCCTGCTGGGCGGCTCTCAAGCACCACCGTCAGACCGCCACGCCAAGCCGTTCCTCCGTCAGATCGGGGCCACCTCCAGGCGCCCGGGGGCTCCGCCGGGTTGGGCTGCGCCAGAGGCCGACCTCACCTTCGGCTCAGAAGACCACTCCGACTCCACTGTCGGCTCCGGAATGCTCCCGATGCTCTGCACGCCCACCATCTGCAATGTGGCTGTCACCAAGACCCTCATCAACGGCGGTGCTGGCCTGAACTTGCTCTCCGTAGAAGCCTTTAGCCTTCTCCACGTGCCACTCGAGCGGCTCGGCCTCAGCAAGCCCTTCTCGGGAGTGGGTGGTGGAGCTGCCCACTCCCCGGGGCAGATCCGCCTCCCTGTCACCTTCGGCACATGCGACAACTATCGCACTGAGCTGGTGGACTTTGACATCGCTCGCGTCGGTCTCTCGTACAACGCCATCCTCGGGTACCCGGCTCTCGCTCAGTTCATGGTGGCGACTCACCCGATTTACAACCTCATGAAGATGCCAGGGAGCAAGGGCGTCCTCACCATCAAGGGAGACACTAAGGAGGCCGTGACGACGCTCAGGCTCGCCTTCAAGACCACGGCAGCAACACAACCCACCGACGCCGGTGCCCCCGCGGCCAGGGAGGCCGCGCCCACCAAGAAGAAGCAACTGTTCACCCAAGACAAGGCGGAAACCAAGCAGGTACCGGTCAGCGAGGACGGGTCTTCAGGAGCCACCTTCACCATAGGAGCCGGCCTTGACCCGGAACAAGAAGAAGCCCTGGTGAGGTTCTTGCGCGCGAACAAGGAGATATTCACGTGGGAGCCCAATCAGCTAGTAGGGGTCCCGAGGGAGGTGATCCAGCATCATCTAAGGGTGTGCCCCAACATCCGCCCCGTGAAGCAGCAAGCAAGACGGCAGTCCACTGAGAAGCAGGCCTTCATCGTACAAGAGACACGCAAGATGGAAGCGGCAGGTGCCATCCGGGAGGTCCAATACCCCGAATGGCTGGCGAACCCTGTCGTAGTGCCAAAAAAAGGCGGGAAGGAACGGATGTGCATCGACTTCACCAATCTTAACAAAGCCTGCCCCCAAGATCCGTTCCCACTCCCGCGCATCGACCAGATTGTCGACTCCCCCGTCGAGTGTGACCTGCTGTGCTTCCTAGATGCGTTCTCAGGGTATCATCAAGTCAAGATGGCAGTGGAAGATGTGGAGAAGACGGCCTTCCTAACACCATGTGGGGTGTACTGCTACACCTGCATGCCCTTCGGGTTGCGCAACGCGGGCGCGACCTTTCAACAGTTGATGCACATTGCTCTGGGGCGGCAGCTCGGGAGAAACGCAGAGGCCTACGTCGATGACATAGTGGTCAAGTCTCGCGAGGCGAGGACATTGATTCAAGACTTGGAGGAGACTTTCGAGAGCCTGCGCCAAGTGAACTTGAGGCTCAACCCGGAGAAGTGCGTGTTCGGCGTCCCCTCTGGCAAGCTGCTGGGATTCCTCGTATCTCACAGAGGGATCGAGGCTAACCCAGAGAAGATCAAGGCCATCGAGGACATGAGCCCACCACAGACCCTCAAAGAGATGCAGAAGCTAGCAGGGCGGGTGACCGCCTTTAGGGCATTTCATCTCCAAATTAGGAGAGCGCGCCTTACCTTTCTTCAAGCTCATGAAGAAGAAGGGCCCCTTCGAGTGGAACCCGGAGGCCGAACGGGCCTTCCAAGACCTCAAAAAATACCTTACTAGCCCCCCGGTGATGGTGGCACCACAGCCCATCGAGCCTCTGGTACTCTACCTTGATGCCACCCCGTACTCCGCCAGCGCGGCGTTGGTGGCGGTTCGGGAGGAGCGCCAAACCAAGGGCGCACCGCGCCAAGCCAGGGCTGAAGTGGCGCGGGGCCAGGAAGGCACAACAAAGGCATCAGCGATGGAAGGTCAAGCTCAGCAGGGCGGCATCGCAGACGCCCCCGAGGACAATCAGGTCTCAGGGATCCTCCCACCTCAGGATATGCCCCGATCTCCGCAGGACCGAGCCTCAATAGTGTGCCGCCCCTCATCGAACACCCGGTGTACTTTGTCAGCACCGTACTACGGGATGCGAGGGCACGCTACCCCATGCCCCAGAAACTCCTGCTCGCACTCCTGGTGGCCTCACGCAAACTGCGACACTACTTCCAGGGCCACCCCATCAAGGTCGTCTCAGCCTACCCATTGGAGAGGGTGCTTAGGAGCCCTAACTCGGTCGGAAGGGTCGCTGAGTGGAACATCGAGTTGCAAGCATTCCAGTTGGAGTTCAGCACTACCAGGGTCATCAAGGGGGCCGCACTCGCTGACTTTGTGGCAGAATGGACGGATGCCCGACACTTGAGGAAGGAGAAGCCCGATCCACCTCCTCAGGAAGTGATGCTCCGGACGGCTGGGTCATGTACTTCGATGGCGCCTTCGCGCACCAGGGCGCGGGGGCTGGAGCAATGCTCGTCTCGCCCACCCAGGACAAGCTCTACTACGCCGTGCAACTCTGCTTTCAGCACGGCGAGAAGGTCTCCAACAATATCGCAGAATACGAAGGCCTCATAGCTGGCCTGAAGGCTGCGGCGACTCTAGGGGTGAAGTGCCTCACCGTCAGAGGCGACTCACAACTCCTCGTCAACTTCTCCAACAAGGTGTACGAGCCGAAGGACGAGCATATGGATGCCTACCTCGTGGAGGTGCGCAAGATGGAGAAACAGTTCTCGGGCCTAGAGCTGTAGCACGTACCTCGAGGCACCAACAAGGAGGCCGACGACATCGCCAGGAGAGCATCCAAGCGGCAACCACAGGAGCCAGGCGTCTTTGAGGAGCGGCTCTTCAAGCCATCAGCTGCGCCACCTCTTTCAAGCACGACTCAACCTCGGGAGGAGCTCCCCCAGCCTCAGGCCACAGGAGCCCCAGCCTGTGGCCCGACCTCAGGAGCTCGGCTGCTCTTGGCGCTCGAGCCCCAGGAGGAATGCTGGACCAAGGAATTCAAGGAGTACTTAACGCACGGGACATTGCCGGAGAAGGAAGAGGAGGCGGAGCGCGTGGCCCGGCAAGCCATGACATACTGTATCCAAGACGGCGAGTTATACAGGAAACGACCGAACGATGTCACGCTGCGCTGCATATCCAACGATCAAGGAAGGGAGTTGCTGATTGACATACACGACAGGGACTGCGGGCACCACTCATCATCACGGACCCTCGTCGGCAAGGTGTTCCGCAGTGGATTCTACTGGCCTACATCACTCAACGACGCAACCGAGCTGGTGAAATCCTGCGAAGCTTGCCAGTTCCACGCCAAGCAAATCCATCAGCCATCTTAGGGTCTTCAAACCATCCCACTCACATGGCCATTTGCGGTTTGGGGGCTGGATATCCTAGGCCCGTTCCCTCGGGCGCCAGGGGGCTACCGCTACCTCTACGTCGCCATCGACAAGTTCACCAAGTGGGCGGAAGTGGAAGCCGTCCGTACCATCCCAGCCGGCTCTGCTGTCAAGTTGATCAAGGGCCTCGTAATCCGCTTCGGGGTCCCCAACCGCATCATCGTAGATAACGGTTCACAGTTTACTACCTCTTCAAAACCTACTGTGCTAACCTTGGAATGCAGATCTGCTACGCTTCGGTGGCCCACTCCAAGAGTAATGGACAGGCCGAACATGCTAACGCAGAGGTCCTGAGGGGCCTCAAAACCAGGACCTTCAAGAAGAAGCTGGAGGCCTGCGGCAGGGGCTGGCACGACGAGCTCCAGTCCGTACTGTGGTCCATCCAAACCACCGCCACCAAGCCAACGGGAGAGACTCCATTCTTCCTCGTCTACGGAGCTGAAGCGGTCCTTCCTCACGAGGTCAAGCATCGCTCCGCATGGGTCCTGGCGTTCGACGAAATACAGAAGGACGCCACGCGGGGGATGGACCTCGTGCTGGGGAAGGAACGTCACCACGAAGCTGTGCTACGGGCGGCGAAGTACCAGCAAGCATTGCGGCGATACCACTGCCGCAACATCCGCTCTAGGACACTCGAGACGGGCGACCTAGTCCTGAGGCGGGTCCTCTCCAGGGAAGGGTTGCATAAGCTTTCACCAATGTGGGAGGGCCCGTTCAAGGTCGTCCACATCTCCAGGCCTGGCGCCGTGCGCCTGGAAACACAAGACGGGGTACCAATCCAAAACGCCTGGAACATCCAGCACCTCCGGAAGTTCTACCCGTGAAGCAAGGCCCGGAGCCTGTGAAGAAGGCCCAGTGCATGTGAAGAATCGCCGTCCGTGACACTCTCACGTAATAATGAGTTGGGGCTGTACATGCCCCAGAGTCTCAGGAGCGCCGGCCTCAGGTCCTGGGGCTCCCGTCCACGCCTAGTGGCAGCACTTAGCTCCGTGCTGGTGAGAAGACTTGAAGACTAGATTAGGTGCCGGACGCGGCTTTTCATTTGCTTTCCATAGTTGGCTTGCTTTTCCTTAATCGAAGTTTGCTTTTGGCGTTCCTTGCTGATCTGACCCCCTCACCTCTCACTGGATTTTTCCGGCTTGGGTTTGCTCGCGCTCTCTCTCTCGCATGCCTCGCGAGGGGGCTAGGCAGGTGCCCTCGCGAGCATTTTCTTTCCCCTTCTCTGCCTTCTCGCGAGCCACCCTCGTTCGAGCCCAAAAGCTGGTGTGATTCTCCTAGTCCGTGCCCCTCGGGTACCGCAACACAAAGCGCCAGGTCAGGGCCAGGGTGATCGACAAATCTTTTAGCGCACTTCCTAACGAGTTTTTGCAGTTCCCGAGCGAATGCAGGCCGCCAAGGCAAGATGGACACGAGGAAATGAGCGCCTCGTGAGGAAGAGGGCGTCCCGAATATACCAGGTTAAGTTATCTTCGCACGAAATAACGACACAACACGGGAACAACACGCATAGTGCAACAACCAAGGAACTATAGTTCGATACACGCCCCCCTGGGCCCATACTGGTTTCATTCTTGATGCGGGAAAAAGAGTAAAACAAAAGTGGCGTTGCAGCAATCCGCGGAGGCAGACCCCTAGCGGCACCCCGAGCCTAGCCGGATCCTTCTTCGCGCTTCACGGAGGCGCGACGACGAGATGACCCACTGCCGCCTTCAAAGCGGGCGCGGCGGCTGGTCGTAGCCACTGCTGCTGGAACTGTCACCAGAGGAAGAGCCGCCGTAGCTGGACAAGACATGGCCGCCCCCGAGGGCAGGTTCGCCCTCATCCTCGTCGCGGCCGTCCCCGAGACCGAGCACCTCCTCACCATCGTTCTCCTCGGGGCAGCACCCGGCGCGGCGACCATCTTCCCCAAACACCCTCACGTAGAGGGTCGATCCACCATCGTACTTAAAGTGGAGGGCGCACCGCCTGCCCAAGCCACGCGTGTGGGCGAACGTCTGCCAGCCGCGGGCCAGAGCTATGTTGCCCGCGACGGAAGTCGCGACTGCAACCCAAGAAGCCTTGCTACAGCAACCACCCGCCTGCAGCCAGAGTCTGCCTGGACCGGAGGCCGGCAGCTCGTCGGCGAAGAAGCGCGGAAGTGGGAGCCAGTTGCCGGTCGGGTTCTCCGACCAGATGACAAACTCCGGCGACACTTCCATCGTGTGGAAGCGCGGAGGGGGGGGCGGGGGGGGGGGGGGGGGGGGGGGGGGGGGGGGCGCCACCAGAGCACGCCTCCCCTCGTCAACTGGATCGCCATGGCTGGGACGACCCCTCCGCGTGTCGCGGCGCTGCTCCGACGGTGGGCCGCGGCAGGGGACGCGGTGCGCTTGCGCGAACGGCAGCGCCCGTGCTTGGGCGCCGGGGAGCCGGGTCCCTCGCGAGGGGCCTTTCCCTTCTCGGCGGCGGAGAACTTCTTTCGTGGCGCCATTGGTGACACTGCAAGCAATGGAGCGAAGAAGAAGCAAGCAAGCGAGGAAGAGATGGGCGACGGGGACTCCGCCCCCTCCCCATTTATAGCAAGAGAAGGCCAACCGGCGCCTCCCACGATCGCAGGTAATGATGGTTCTCCTTGCATGTCGCAGAGACTTGTCAAGTCGTGCAGTTGCCGAGGCAGCGTGGGAAAACGGAGACGCCCACGTCCAATCAACCGCCACGCGACAACCGAGGTCGCAGGCTTTTGGGGGCCCGCGGTGCTCCGTACTTGACCCTTGGCTTCGCCGTGAAGCCAAGCCCGAGCGCACCTTGGGCCCGGGGGCTACTGTCGGTGTTCTAGGAATGGGGGTCCCCAGACTTGCCTGCCTGCGGCCCGCGGCGTGGCTAAGCCAGCAGGCCGTACGGCCCATCTTCATCAACAAGGCATCCAAGACCCTCGCGAGGGGCCAAGCCTCGCGAGGCGGACGACACAAGACCTCCTCTGGAGTGGCCTGGTCGGGCAGGCTCACGAGGGGCGGAGATAACAAGGCGAGGCAAACCTCATGAGGCTCTCGTGACGTGAGCCATGACGATCGACACCAGGCGAGCGCCAGCGCGCGCAGCGTCCTTGTTTCCTCTTTGGTGCTAAGGAGGCCAGCGCAGGCGAGGAGTACCGAGGCATCAGGCAAAGGTTGCCATATCGGTGCAACAAGACCAAGACCAGAAGGACGGCAAGACGGAGGTCATTGTGGAGCCCAAGACGGCGTCACCACCAGAGCCTTTCGCAGGCGGAGACCACCTTTATCAGGATAGCTTGTACTAGCTGCCCCCCTTCAAATTTGCCCGCCGTTATTGGCTCCCTTCCCGCTCAATATTTGGGAAGAGGACCAGGGCCTCTATAAATAGGACTAGCCACCACCATAGGCAGGGACGGGTCAGCAAGATCATCCCCACACACACAAGTTAGCCAAGCACGAGAACACCTCACCCTCAAGAGGCTGTTCTTCCCATTGTATTGTTCATCATCAGCCCAAGAGGCAATCCACCACCACCACACTGGAGTAGGGCATTACACCACAATGGTGGCCCGAACCAGTATAAATCTTGTGTCTTTCTGTGTTGCGAGTTCGTCGAGTTCGTCCGCGAGATCTTAGCGAGCTAGGGCATAGATCGGTGGGAGGAAAAGACTTCGCGCGCGCCTCAGTGTTCGAACCTTAAGGGTTTGCCGGAACCCCACATCCGACAGTATTACCTCTCGTTGACAAAACCCTTCTCTCCGGACTGGTAGGTATCCACGGGTCTCTCCATATATCAATTGACTCGCCGTTTCCTACCCTCCAAACATAACTTCTTTTGAAAAATTTCAGAAAATACTATCTGAGATAGAGAACCGACGTATTTTGTTTCATACTCCCTCCATTTCTAAATATAAGCCCTTTTAAAGATTTCAATATGAGCTACATGCAGACGTATATAGACATATTTTAAAGTGTAGATTCATTCATTTACCCCGTATGTAGTCCGCATTATAATCTCTAAAAGGTCTTATGTTTAATTAATTTTTTTGTTTAGGCAATAACGTAAGCTAGAACTTTGGGTCCTTCCCCTAAAAAAAGAACTTTGGGTCCATCATTTATTTATTTATGATAAAAATTTTTGGGTGCTTCATTGTATCAAGTGTGGTAATTTGCGATGTAGTACTATTTTGAATGTCTGCACCCGGAACGCAGCAATACCTTATCTCGCTCACAAACTCGCCGCAAAACACTGTATACGTGAAGCACTCTGGACGTCTAAAACAAATACACAAAAAAGGGACCTTGGGGGGCAGACTGGATGCAAAAAGAACATTCTTCTTCTATTATTGGCACACTAGCAAGTACCGAGTGCAAACCTGCTACGCAATCCTAGTAGTACAAACTAACGTGGTATGTTTATTATTCATGTACTTGTTCATCCACTCGCTCATCAAATAATAATTAATTAATTTCCTGGGCGAAACCCAGACGTGCATGCATGGCCGTATTCATCTCCGCAGGCCGAGGAAGGTGAAGATGAAGCGGACGTAGTCGTAGCGGAAGAGGTGGCGCATCATGGCGATCTTCTGCTCGTCCCACGGCGGGTACCTCAGCATGGCCTCCACCAGGAATCCCCGCCGCAGCACCGCCTTCTTGTGGCTGAACATCTCGAAGGAGTACTTGCCGTGGTACTGCCCGAACCCGCTCTGCCCCACGCCGCCGAACGGCAGCGTGTCCACCCCGAACTGCACGCATGCAAATCCATCGAGGCGCCATGGTTAAACCACGTACTACCGGTCAGAAGAAAATGTAGCTCTAGTTGGTACGGGCGGCGCGGCGTACCTGTACGACGGCGTCGTTGAAGGTGACGCTCCCCGACGACGTCTCCTCCACGATCCGGCGCTTCAGCGGCGCGCTGTCGGTGAAGGCGTACACGGCCAGCGGCTTCGGCCGCGCCCTCACGAACGCGATGCTGTCCTCGATCTTCTTCACCTGTACCACAGGGAGACACCATTTTCATTCATCTTCTTCGCCCTTGGTTTTGGTGTTGGGTTAGCAGTAGTAATTGGTACCGTGATGATGGGGAGCAGAGGGCCGAAGATCTCCTCGGTCATGATCGCGGAGTCCAGCGGCGGGTTCAGCAGTATTGTCGGCTCGATGGACCTGATGAAGTCTTCTTTGATGAGGACGGAGACGAGGAAAACTAATTAATATGCAGATGGGTTCAGGGTGCACTTACAGGTTCTTGGCGTCCAAGCCGCCGCCGTGCAGGACGGATGCCGCCACCGCCGGGTCCTTGAGGAGGTTACTCAGCCGCTGGAAATGCCGCCCGTTGACGATCCGCGCCATCTGGTCCGAGTCGGCGATGAACCTCTTCAGCGTCGACTTGAGCACCTTGATCTTCATCATCAGCCAAGAGAAACGAGCACGCGACGTGTGGTTAGGATGATCTGATCGAGAATTACATAGCCATCAGACAAAACCGTGCGTGCGTGGGTACCAGGGTGGGCGCGAATCGCTCCTCGACGAGCACGTAGTCGATGGCGATGCAGGCCTGGCCGGCGCAGGACGACCACTTGGCGAAGATCACGCGGTTCACCGAGGTCTGGAGGTTCCTCCTGCCGGCGACGGCGTCGAAGATGCAGGGGCACTTCCCGCCCAGCTCCAGCGCCACGGGCGTCAGGTGCTTCGCCGCCGCCGCCATCACCACGCGCGCCACGCGCGGGCACCCTGCCAATGCCAAGGGTTGCACCTGATTAGCACCATCAGTGGAATTAGCAGCGCTTGTCATTCAGTTGGTTTACTGTACCGGTGAAGAGGACCTTGTCCCATCTGTGCTCCATGAGCTGCTCCCCCACCGCGGGGCCGCCCTGGATGACCTTCACCGCCGTGGCGTCCAGGTACTCGCCTATGTTCTCCTCCAGGAACCTGGCCGTGGCCGGCGCCAGCTCCGACGGCTTCAGCGCCACGGCGTTCCCGGCCGCTATGGCCCCGATCAGCGGCTCCAGAGACAGACCTGCGCACGTACATACACACTGACCATGCATCATGCATGCATTGACGATGTAGTGACACAGAGAATTAGACTGGTTTCCTCGTTCAGTACGTACTGTACGTTAGCAGGTACCCTATCGATCCATTTCCATTGACCAACTTTGAGCAAGCATGGTAACTCTAGGACGGCCGGTTTTAACCATTACTGGTGAGACCAGCGAGGTGAAGTTTTAAGTTTTTTGCCCCAGCAGCGGAGGTGGTACCAGTGTCCATGCCTGCCAGGTCGTCAATGCGATCTTTGGCGTAACCGGACAGGGTGTAATTTGAGATGTGCTACAGGATAAAGTTACGACAGCGTGGTGCGTTGCGTCCGTTCCATAGGCAGTGGACCAGCAGCTTATTACCTCCCGGGATCTAGGGCATACCACGACACCACACAAGCTTATGTACGTCGCTGACGGAGGTAGATCCATGCGATAACAGTACGTACGTAGTGAAACCTCTCGAACTGCAAGCGCTGTCGCACGGCATGTGCGCTGAACTAGCGACTCTAGCGTAGCGTATGACTCTTCATTAAAAGGGCATGGCTCAATCAGGGCCGGGGCTTCACCGACGCGCAAACGGACGAGGGAAGGCACATGGAAGAAATTGAAGGCGCTTGGACGGAGGCCGCGGATTGGGGGAGAAATAGAATAAGGTGGTTCTCCCTGGTCCATATGCGATCCAAGAAAAGTCCTTTGCCTCCTCCGTTGGTCCCTTCACTCTCGGCTGGTGAGATGGTTACCCCTCTGTCGTACTACATGGCACTCACGACAGGACACAAGTGTTTTGTTTAGACTGATGAACATCGGCGACATATTACCATGTCACTCGAAAATAACCACTATTTTTAGTACAATGCTAGATTTACTACAATATTTTCTGCGAACTGCGTCATCTTTAGCCTGGGTGTTTGAAGAAATCACCATTCACCCGCAAAGAGAGAGAGAGAGAGAAAATGAAATCGCCATTGAACCCTCAATAAAAAAGTCGCCATCAAACAAGAGAGAATATCAATATTGACATGGCTTGCGTACTCTTTTTTTAGGGGACATGGCTTACGTAATCTTGAAGGGATTGCCGACGTAGTAAACACAGCCGACGGACGATTCCTCATCTTTTTATTGTGATAAAATGAATTCATATTCTTTCAGCCATCGGATGATTATCGGACCGCCGAGAAGGCAAGTAGTGGCCGTAAATCTGCTTTATAATTCAGCTAACGTGTGCTACATGGCAAATCAGGTAAGGAGTTCGAGCTAGGCGAGTGTATGCTGTGTTGTATCCTCTCCCACTTCCGCCTCTCTTATCTATGTTACTCTTGTTTTCTCCTATCTATCGATGAAATGATACGCAAGCTTTGCGTATTCGCGAAAAGAAATCGACCCATTTTGATGAACTGTCCCTATTGAAGTGGTATTGGAGTACTGGACTCCCTAGGCCAGAGAGACTGATGGGGTGGTTCACTTCTGTATGTGCAGCTATGACAACAGCGACGTGCTAATTCATGCACCGATGCACGTATAGTTCCATAGCCTAGCTGGTACGCAACGCATGTGTCTGCTGTATGGAGGGAAATTAAGTGGACCAGTGAGCGAAACTGTCAAACTTCAGCGGACCCATGAGGCATGAGCGGAAATGTGAAATTCAGGGATATCACTCAGTGGAAATGTGAAATTCAGTAATACTATGATTGAATGGACCATTTCTTTTTACTGCCGATAGGAGTTGAGCCATTTTTCTCGCGGTCTCACGAGTGGGAAGTCACTGTATCGTACTGTACCACCCTAGTTCTTGAGTGCAAGATTAATCGTGCTACAACTCGTGAGAAGAGAAACGAAGGAGTACAGTAGCTAAATTGGCAAAAAGTACAACGTACTGGTACTAGTTAAAATGAGAGATTGGTTGTCAATCAAATATAGGAGTAGTGCTTACCCAAGGGGAAGTTCCAGCAGGAGAAGATGAGGACGACCCCGAGCGGCTCCGGCACCACCTGCGCGCTCGCCGGGAACGCCACCAGCGGCACCCAGACCTGCGCCCCCATCCATGACACAGCGGAGTTAGGTTCCAAAGCAGCTGGTGTGCGACTGCAAACGAACAGTATGCATTGTAGAGTGACCAATAGTGAGTCGAGCTTGCCTTCTCCGGCGCCGCCCATTTCCCGATCTCCCGCAGCGCGGCGTTGGCCGACTTGGTGAGCACGCCTACCTAAACACCCCCAAAACCACCGGCATAGTTCAGATTGTATGTATGGACGGCTGCGAGCGCGGCGTACGACGACGACGACGTGCGACGGTGCAGATGAGATGAGACGAAGGGGGAAGAACCTCGTCTCTGTAGGCCTCGGCGCGGTGCTTGCCGAGGTCGTCGTGGAGCGCGCGGAACGCCTCCTCCTCCTTGTCGGCGAGGAGCCGGAGGAGGCCACGCAGCTGGGACTGCCGCCACGACAGGGGCCGGGTCCTGCCGCTCTCGAAGGTCGCCCGCAGCTCGCCCAGGCGGCGCTCCACCGCCTGTGGCGCCACCGCCGCGCCGATCTCCTCTACGCTGGTCGCCATTGAGCCCATGCTCTCCGCTCTCCCTCCCTCTCGATCTCACTCGCTCGCTCAGTTCTGCTGCTCCAGTGCTCCACTGTGAGTTTTTGCTCCACCGTGAGTGTGAGCAAGTGACGGCTCGCTCGCCGGTAGGCCCATTTATCGCGACGGTCTCGCGCCCATGCTGCGCACGGGGCTTCAATGCGGGTACCGGCGCAGTCGACTGCAATTATTTTCCCCATTAATGCGGTTACTGCAGCTCGGGTTTGATTGGTGTACCATTGCCGTAAGTGCATCTTCAGAGTCGGGTGTAGGTTGGCCGGCATTGATCCTTGGAGAGCGTGCATCCTCATTCCGCGGCCCGCTGCTTCGTTGGTTGAATGCATGATATGATTGGGCATGGCGCATGGTCCGGTTGGGAACTGGCGACGTGCACGCATATGCGTTCGTATCAAGTGTGCATCACGTTGCGCATTTTCTTACATGAACGCTGTACGAACTTCCTTCGTACCCGTGCATTGGACATCTTAGGTGATGCATTAGAGCAACTTCAATGGGGCGACTCAAATGGACGGTGATTTCGTTCGTTTTTTGTCCGTTTGAATCGGCCGCCCGTCCGGCGTCCGCCCTGTTTTAGATATGGGTCGGTAGCGCGCCTAACGCGCCGACCCATATGTGCCGGCGTGGTCGGCTAGCCGTCTTATTTTGTATTGATGAATTTGCATTTAAATATACAATCAAATAACATAGTTTGAACGGAATAAAATAGCATAGTTTTATAAGTCGAATAAAAATAAAAATGTCTCGCATAGTTCTCATATAGTTTTGCAAACGAATAAAAAAAGATACATTTATTGGTTGCCAACATGAGTCGACACATGCTCAATCAAATCACTTTATAGTTGCACGTGAGTTTCCCAATCACGCATGCCATGATGAAATTGAATGAACTGTTCAAACGTTGCCGCTCCTCCATGCTCAGGCATAATATTCTCACCCTGAAACTGAAACCCTTGATCGTACAGACGTTCCGGGCGCTCGTCTTCTACGATCATATTGTGCATGATCACACAAGCAGTCATCACCTCCCACAGTTTCTGCGTGCTCCAGGTATTAGCAGAATACATAACGATGCCCCATCGAGATTGCAAAACACCAAAGGCACGCTCGACATCCTTCCTAGCACTCTCTTGCTCTTGGGCAAATCTTTTCCTCTTTTTTCCGACGGGGTTGGGCATTGTCTTGACAATAGTGGTCCACCGAGGATAGATACCGTCACCCAGGTAGTATCATTTGTCGTAGTTGTGGCCGTTGACAGTAAAGTTCACCGGTGGGCTGTTGCCTTCGGCAAGTCTAGCAAACACCGGCGAGCGCTGAAGCATGTTGATATCATTGTGTGATCCGGCCATGTCAAAAAAAGAGTGCCAGATTCAGAGATCTTGAGACGCCACGACCTCTAGTATGACAGTGCAAGCTCTGACATGGCCCTTATACTGCCCTTGCCAAGCAGAAGGGCAGTTCTTCCACTCCCAGTGCATGCAGTCTATACTGCCAAGCATCCCTGGGAAACCCCTGCTGGCATTCATCGCCAACAAAACAGGATGTATCTTCAGCAGTCGGCTCTCTCAAGTACTCAGGGTCAAACACAACAATAACAGCCTTGTAGAACTTATACAGGGACTCTAGGCATGTAGACTCGCTCATACGGACGTCCTCGTCAATGAGATCACCGGGCACTCCGTATGCAAGCATTCGGATGGCGGCAGTGCATTTCTGATAAGAGGAGAAACCAATCTTGCCAACGGCATCCTCTTTGCACTCGAAATAGTCATCATAGCCGACCACCCCCTCTTCAATACGGTTAAAAAGATGCCTACTCATACGGAAACGGCGGCGGAATTTTTGATGTTTGAACAACGGGTTTGTTGTATCAAAGTAGTCCTTCCAAAGAAGGAAATGCCCGCTCTCTCGTTTACGATTCAACGCCGGAAGGTGGCCTGGAATGGAGCCACGGAACAACGGCTGTTGGCTGTTGAGGTGGTGATGGACCAACACGACAGCCAATATCTCCTCCTCGTCATCGGACGACGAATCGTCGGAATCGCAAAGAAAATTGTGAAAAAAGAACTCGTCGGCGGAGTCCATTTTGTACCTTGGCAAACCGTCGAACAACTTGCGGGCGTCGACCAAGGAGACGGTCGGCGAAGGGAGTCGCGGCGCGCACAGACTAGCTAGCTGCCCTACCGGCGTCCAACGAGTGGGTCGGCGTCCGACGAGCGTGCCGGTGAGGATCTGACCGGGGTGGCGAGGCGACTTCTTGGTCGAGGGCGGCTGTGTGGTGGGGGCGCGGGGGTGGGAAGCAGTCGGCTCCCCGGCGGCAAGACAGCGGTGGCGGGCGACGTGGGAGTGGGCGGTGTTGCTGGGCGGATGTGGAGGCACCGACAACTGGCATAGTCGCGGCAAAAATGGACAGCGGCCTCGGCGACGAAGGAGGCGGGCGAGGGTTGCTGTTGGATGGGGGGAGGCCAATATGCCACTGACCAGCGGTCCCGAGGGAGGAGAAGGCGAGCGTGCGCGAGTCCATCGCGTGTCCGCGCCGACGCAAATCTGGCTCAAAAATGGATCGGGAATGGGTCGCCCGCGGACGAAAAGCAGACGCGCGTCCGTTTGGGTCGGCGCGTTGGGCCACCTTTTGTGTTCGTGCCGACCCAAACGGACGGCGACGGACGAAATGGGTCGCTCCATTAAAGTTGCCCTTACAACCAACACGGAGAGAAAAACAAGATAACTTGATGTTTATTCGCTAATTATACTACTCCCTCTATATCGAAATATTTGTAGTTGGAGAAAACTAGTACAAGTTTCCTCAATTAGAAATATTTCGGTATAGAGGGAGTAATACTCTTGCATGCAAATCATCCTGCTAAAGTCAGTTTATTTGCTAAACTAACAACTGCATTGTGCTTGATATACTAAGTCATTGAAGGCACGTACGTCCTACGTCCTCTATTGGTTGATTCCTTTGTTCATGGCAAGAAACAGGAAACAAGATGGTTGTTAATGCATCGTAAGCGTTTTGGCATTATCTGATTTTCATAATGTGCCTAATGCACTGGTACAGAAGGTGTATCGTTCTGGGATGTTCCCAAGGCACATTTCACAGATAGTGCTACATTAGATTGTCATTTGTGTGGTCATTCTTTTTCCTTAACTTCTCCTTTTTTGTTTTTTGGACGTTTCTTAATTTGGAAGGGATGGTTTCACAATGGATTTTCGCCCTTGGTTTTCTCCAAGAATATATATTAGACGCAATAAATTTTAGTTTACATTCTTTTTGTGATAGTTGGAACATCTACAACCAGAGTGAACAAATCCCACCCGACTTCCCCTAAACTTCCATGGGCGTGTCCGCATAGTGTTGCCCTGCCCCTCAAATGTCCTTTTTTGTAACCACAACCCTCACTTTGAAGTTCAAACATAACAAAAAAAATTGGAGTGCCTAGTTGAAACATAAAATTCATCGCTTTCGTGTATGGATCCAAATATATTCCACAAGATTATTGAGTAGTTGTATGCACCTGTTGATCTCGAAGTTACTGATGCATATGTAGAAAATTCACAACATGCTCCACATCTTGTTTCGGGAGGCATACTTGAACTCCGGGCTTCTCAGAATCATGCGTGGGGGATGCCCCATCGCCCTCATTCTCCACAATCATGTTGTGCAAGATGACATAACATGTCATCAGCTTCCAAGTGTCTCCGGTTTCCACATCATTGCACCTCCATGAGAAATACCCACAATGAGCTTGGTGCACTGCAAATGCTGTCTCCACATACTTCCTAGCACCTTATTGCATTTGTGCAAAGAGAAAGTGTTTGTTACCTCAGGGCTTGGATATAGTCTTCAGAAACACCGCCCACTGAGCATAGATGCCACCAGCAAGGTAGTTCCCATTTTCTAGCTGTGCTAGTTGCACGTCGAAGCATCCCCATCATAGAAGATTTTGAACAAAGGAGATAGTTGGAGCACATTGATATCATTGTGAGAACCAGGCGTGTGAAAGAAATCATGCCAAATCCACAAGTCCTTGTAAGCCAATGTTTCAAGTATGATGGTGGTCTCTTTAGTGTGACCTTTTACTACATGCGGAAACCTTTCGGGCGGTTCTTCCATTGGCAGTGCATGCAATCGATTGAACCAAGCACACCTAGGAATCCTCTTGATGCTGCAATGCCCAACAATTTTTTTGTGTTCTCCACAATTGGTTCTCTCAGGTACTCTAGTCCAAACACCTTCACCGCGGTGCCTGAAAAATTAACTATGGATTTGGTATCTCCCATCTGGAAGCCTTGCCGTCCAAGACAAGGAAGCCGGATCAGTGGAGGACTCCCCTCCACTGACGTAGCCAACTAGGTTTTGTAACCCCGGGCCCCCAATATGTTATAGAAGACAGGGCCGAGCTAGTCGATAGATATCACACAATCAAACCACCAAGCGAGAAGGAAGAAAAATCGAACCTCAGCTGACATGAGGAGCTAATGGATCGCCGGCAGCCGGTGATGGGAAACAGAGTACATCACAAACCCGAACAGGCACGAGGAGCTAATGTGCCGCCACCGTTGACAAAGATACCACCAACTCGAGAAAGCTTGAGGAAGCCCTAGCGATGAAGAAAAGAGAAATGGTATGTGAGACAAGCACAAGAGAAGAATAAGACCACCCCCATTATATGCGAGGACACCCCCACACTCCGCAGCAAACCAACATACAACCGACCCGGGACAAACCAAGACAAAGCCATCTGTCTACACAAACCCGAAGCATTCGAATCCCAATAGTTTGCCCAAAGGTTGCTACACAGCAGCCAAAAACAAGCCCGATCAGGAGAACCTAACAGTCGGGTAGGCAGATAACCCGAGCAGCCACCTCGGGAACACGCGAAGCGGCACGCATGGTGCGATACCAACTCTATGAGCCATTAAGCATACAAACGCACAACAGGGCAAGGGAACCAAATATCCGGGTGGGCCGAGAGGCCATGCAGGTGCCCCTCGAACATGCGAGGAGCCATGCGACCCTAGTCCGATGGGCCTCTCCGACCACCCAACACACATCACCCCGAGCCGCACTCGCGCGGGCCCGATTGGATTGGTTGAGACAGTTGGGCCGGGGCGAAGGACGTTGATAGGCGGACACGACCCGTCCCTCACGCGCGGGCCAACGCGTGAGACGACACACGCGGGCGCGACCAAAAACATCACATGATGGTGGTCTTGAATGCGCCCGTGGCTCACCGGTCATGGACCCCATAGAAAAAATGCCTGGGTGCATGCCGTCTGGGCAGATCGGACAGTGCGGAGCGCCCTATGGAGCCAGCCGCGGGAGGCCCTCACGATACAAATGATACGAAGGGCACTCCCGGGCAAGGAGTCTAGTGGGAGGCGAGTACTCCAGCATCCTCTATAGGAGTAATGCTATGAATGGGTTCTCCTGTATCGCATCTTTGACATATTTTAGTAATGGCTATGCCATCTCCATTAAATTTAACTTAATTTGTGAATATGGCATACACAATAAACTTTGGTTAATGGCATTTGCATGCCTTGTGACTGAGTCGATTCCAGCACATCTCGGGTAGGGGGTCCCGATCTAGCACTGCTAGGAAAGCCCCTATAGGTAACAACTTAACAGTGGCGCGGGTTATTTGGGCCGCGCTACTCCTACTTAGTAGTAGCGCGGTCAAAAACCATGCGCTACTGGTAGGGTATAGTAGTAGCACGGGTACAGTAGGCCCCCACTACTACTAAGTGGACCCCACCATGCCCCCTCAGTGCAGGCAGTAGTAGTAGCATGGGATGTGAAACCTATGCTACTACTAAGTGGATAGTTGTAGCACAGGTGGGACAACTAGCGCTACTACTATGTTTCACTTAGTACCGGATCCGGAGCAGCCTGTACGTCCTCTCCATTCTCTCTCTCTCTCTCTCTCTCTGTCCCTCTCAATTCCCCTCTCCCCTCCCACATTGGCAGTGTCAAAACCGGCAGATCTCGGGTAGGGGGTCCCGAACTGCGCGTCTAAGGATCGAAGGTAACATGAGGCAGGGGACACAGTGTTTACCCAGGTTCGGGCCCTCTTGATGGAGGTAATACCCTACTTCCTGCTTGATTGACTTTGATGAGTATAGGGGTTACAAGAGTTGATCTACCACGAGATCGTAATGGCTAAACCCTAATTGTCTAGCCTACGGACTAACCCCTCCGGTTTATATAGACACCGGAGGGGGCTAGGGTTTGTACAGAGTTGGTTTACAGAGAAAGGAATCTTCATATCCGCACGCTAAGCTTGCCTTCCATGCCAAGGAGAGTCCAATCCGGACACGAGGAAAGTCTTCCGTCTTGTATCTCCATGGCCTATTAGTCCGGTCCATATCACATATCCCGGACGCCTGAGAACCCCATAATCCTGGACTCCCTCAGTAGCCCCTGAACCAGTCTTCAATGATGATGTGTCCGGCACGCAGATTGTCTTCGGCATTGCAAGGCAGGTTCCTCCTCTGAATACATCAAAGTAGTTGATTGTTAGTACTATATCCAGATCTGTACAACAGTCATACCTCCGAATCACAAGGGCAGAATATGGATAAGTTCTGTCGTCTGAAGATTTTACTGGTGAGACATTACGTCTGGCCATTTTATTATTTCAAACCGTTTTTCGACCTCCCGTTTCGCATTTTGAGACGCAACTACCAACGACACATCTTGTCAAAGTAGAGATCGTGCCCCCTTATTACGGGATTCTCATCAATACGGGTTTGGGAAACCCAACCGGGCCGTTTCGCACGACCCCTTGGAAATAGGTGAGCTTTAAGGCTCGTGGGGGACGCATGATATTCACTGCCTTTATAAGGAGATAAGATTCCCCCCTTTTACCCCACACCTTCCCCTTCGTCAGCCCATCCGTCCTCAAGCTCGAGCGCCCAAGCTTCAACCCTCTCCGTTCCCAGAAAGTACTCCAGCCATGTCCGGATCTGGAGCGCAGGGCAAGTGGATGGCTTCCTCCATCACGGAGAGAAACATCAAGGAACTCCGGGAAGCGGGGTATCTGGCCAAGGAGATCGCCCACTGGCTCCCGGCCAAAAATCATATCATCACCACACCAAAGCCTAACGGGAGGGTAGTTTTTATCCCTCATTTCCTCCGCGGACTGGGGTTTCCCCTTCATCCTTTCGTCCGCGGCCTCATGTTCTACTATGGGTTAGATTTTCATGATCTAGCCCCGAATTCCTTCCTCAACATTTCGGCATTTATCGTCGTACGCGAGGTATTCCTCCGCATTTGCCCCCACTTCGGCCTGTGGCTCAAGGTCTTCAACGTGAAGCCGAAAGTGGTGGACGGCCAACACGCAGATTGTGGTGGCGCTATGGTGATCAAACTTCCCAATGTCACTTGGCCCAAGGGCACCTTCATGGAGACCGTGAAGGGATGGCAACAGGGGTGGTTCTATGTCACAGAACCTCGTGACTCCACATGGGCTGCTCCTACGGAGTTCAAGTCCGGACCCCCAATGCGGCTGGCATCCTGGCTTAACAAGGGCCTGGACTGGGCGTCGTCTGACGAGGTGATGATGCTGCAGAAGTGCATCAAGATCATGGTAGATAAAAATACCAGTCTCGCCAGCGTGATCCAGGTGATGCTCTTCCGCCGGATTCTCCCCTCTCAGGCGCTTCAAGAGTTCATGTGGGAGTTCAACCCGGCCGGTCCCCGGACCCTGCAACGGTTCTTTGGCACAAAGCACGAAGACATGTGGAAGCTGCTCTTCAAGAACCAAAAGTCATGGCTGGAGACAACCGAGGACCTCGGCTACAACAGCACCCATGCTTCGACCCCTGTAAGTTCTTTGATAACATTACTTTGCGAGTCCAAGGAGCACGCTAAACTTTCCATTTTCTTTCACAGGGCTGGACGAAGAAAGCGGAACGGATTCATTGTCCGGCTCCACTGCCCGAAGACTCAGCTATTCCTCTGTTGACGAGGATGCTGGTCCCGGCGCCATACCAGGCACTGGAAAAGAAGGCCAAGGAGAAGGGCAAGGAGGCCAAGAGTGGCCTCCGCCATAAAGGTGCCTCGGACGTAGTGTCCGAAGACACCGAAACTCTCTCCTCCCCTGACGAAGAGAAAGAGGAGGAGGAAGAGAGCAATCCCCCCCTAAGGGGGAGAAGAAGAAGAGGGCAGCTGATGTCTAGTACACAACCTTCTTCTTGTAGACATTGTTGGGCCTCCAAGTGCAGAGGTTTGTAGGACAGTAGCAAATTTCCCTCAAGTGGATGACCTAAGGTTTATCAATACGTAGGAGGCGTAGGATGAAGATGGTCTCTCTCAAGCAACCCTGCAACCAAATAACAAAGAGTCTCTTGTGTCCCCAACACACCTAATACAATGGTAAATTGTATAGGTGCACTAGTTCAGCGGAGAGATGGTGATACAAGTGGTATATGGATGGTAGATAAAGGTTTTTGTAATCTGAAAATATAAAAACAGCAAGGTAACTAATGATAAAAGTGAGCGTAAACGGTATTGCAATGCTAGGAAACAAGGCCTAGGGTTCATACTTTCACTAGTGCAAGTCCTCTCAACAATAATAACACAATTGGATCACATAACTATCCCTCAACATGCAACAAAGAGTCACTCCAAAGTCACTAATAGCGGAGAACGAACGAACAGATTATGGTAGGGTACGAAACCACCTCAAGTTATTCTTTCCAATCAATCCGTTGGGCTATTCCTATAAGTGTCACAAACAGCCCTAGAGTTCGTGCTAGAATAACACCTTAAGACACAAATCAACCAAAACCCTAATGTCACCTAGATACTCTAATGTCACCTCAAGTATCCGTGGGTATGATTATACGATATGCATCACACAATCTCAGATTCATCTATTCAACCACCACATAAAACCTCAAAGAGTTCCCCAAAGTTTCTACCGGAGAATCACGACGAAAACGTGTGCCAACCCCTATGCATAGGTTCATGGGCGGAACCCGCGAGTTGATCACCAAAACATACATCAAGTGAATCACATGATATCCCATTGTCACCACAGATACGCATGGCAAGACATACATCAAGTGTTCTCAAATCTTTAAAGACTCAATCCGATAAGATACCTTCAAAAGGAAAACTCAATCCATTACAAGAGAGTAGAGGGGGAGAAGAAACATAAGATCCAACTATAATAGCAAAGCTCGCGATACATCAAGATCGTGCCAAATCAAGAACATGAGAGAGAGAGAGATCAAACACATAGCTACTGGTACATACCCTCAGCCCCGAGGGTGGACTACTCCCTCCTCGTCATGGAGAGCACCGGGATGATGAAGATGGCCACCGGAGAGGGATTCCCCCTCCGGCAGGGTGCCGGAACGGGTCTAGATTGGTTTTCGGTGGCTATGGAGGCTTCTGGTGGCGGAACTCCCGATCTATTGTGCTCCTCGATCGTTTTAGGGTATATGGATATATATAGGCGGAAGAGGTACGTCAGGGGAGCCACGAGGGGCCCACGAGGGTGGAGGGCGTGCCCCCTGCCTCGTGGCTTCCTCGTTGCTTCCCTTACGTGGACTCCAAGTCTCCCGGGTTGCTTTCCTTCCAAATATAAGTTCCGTGAAGTTTCAGGTCAATTGGACTCCATTTGATTTTCCTTTTATGCGGTACTCTAAAACAAGGAAAAATCAGAAACTAGCACTTGGCTCTAGGTTAATAGGTTAGTCCCAAAAATCATATAAAATAGCATATAAATGCATATAAAACATCCAAGGTTGATAATATAATAGCATGGAACAATCAAAAATTATAGATACGTTGGAGACGTATCAGCATCCCCAAGCTTAATTCCTGCTCGTCCTCGAGTAGGTAAATGATAAAAACAAAATTTTTGATGTGGAATGCTACCTAACATATTTATCCATGTAATCTTCTTTATTGTAGCAAGAATATTCAGATCCATAAGATTCAAGACAAAAGTTTAATATTGACATAGAAATAATAATACTTCAAGCATACTAACTAAGCAATGATGTCTCTTCAAAATAACATGGCCAAAGAGAGTTATCCCTACAAAATCATATAGTCTGGCTATGCTCCATCTTCACCACACAACGTATTCAAATCATGCACAACCCCGATGACAATCCAAGTAATTGTTTCATACTTTTGATGTTCTCAAACTTTTTCAATCTTCACGCAATACATGAGCGTGAGCCATGTACATAGCACTATAGGTGGAATAGAATGGTGGTTGAGGAGAAGACAAAAAGGGAGAAGATAGTCTCACACCAACTAGGCCTATCAACGGGCTATGGAGATGCCCATCAATAGATATCAATGTGAGTGAGTAGGGATTGCCATGCAACGGATGTACTAGAGCTATAAGTATATGAAAGCTCAACAAAAGAAACTAGTGGGTGTGCATCCAACTCGCTTGCTTACGAAGACCTAGGTCGTTTTGAGGAAGCCCATCATTGGAATATACAAGCCAAGTTCTATAATGAAATATTCCCACTAGTATATGAAAGTGACAACATAGGAGACTCTCTATCATGAAGATCATGGTGCTACTTTGAAGCACAAGTGTGGTAAAAGGATAGTAGCATTGCCCCTTCTCTCTTTTTCTCTCATTTTTTTTTATTTTTTATTGGGCCTTCTCTTTTTTTATGGCCTATTTTTTATTTTGGCTTCTTTGGCCTCTTTTTTTTATTTATTTTCGTCCAGAGTCTCATCCCAAATTATGGGGGAATCATAGTCTCCATCATCCTTTCCTCACCGGGACAATGCTCTAATAATGATGATCATCACACTTTTATTTACTTACAACTCAAGAATTACAACTCGATACTTAGGACAAGATATGACTCTATATGAATGCCTCCGGCGGTGTACCGGGATGTGCAATGACTCATGAGTGACATGTATGAAATAATTATGAACGGTGGCTTTGCCACAAATACAATGTCAACTACATGATCATGCATAACAATATGACAATGATGGAGCGTGTCATAATAAACAGAACGACAGAAAGTTGCATGGCAATATATCTCGGAATGGCTATGGAAATGCCATAATAGGTAGGTATGGTGGCTGTTTTGAGGAAGGTATATGGTGGGTGTATGATACCGACGAAAAGTGCATGGTATTAGAGAGGCTAGCAATGGTGGAAGGGTGAGAGTGCGTATAATCCATGGACTCAACATTAGTCATAAAGAACTGACATACTTATTGCAAAAATCTATTAGTTATCGAAACAAAGTACTACGTGCATGCTCCTAGGGGGATAGGTTGGTAGGAAAAGACCATCGCTCGTCCCCGACCGCCACTCATAAGGAAGACAATCAATAAATAAATCATGCTCCGACTTCATCACATAATGGTTCACCATACGTGCATGCTACGGGAATCACAAACTTCAACACAAGTATTTATCAAATTCACAACTACTCAACTAGAATTACTCTAATATTACCATCCTCATATCTCAAAACAATCATCAAGTATCAAACTTCTCATAGTATTCAATGCACTTTATATGGAAGTTTTTATTATATCCCTCTTGGATGCCCATCATATTAGGACTAAATTCATAACCAAAGCAAATTACCATGCTGTTTAGGACTCTCAAAATAATATAAGTGAAGCATGAGAGTTCATCTATTTCTACAAAATAAAACCACCACCGTGCTCTAAAAAGATATAAGTGAAGCACTAGAGCAAATGACAAACTACTCCGAAAGATATAAGTGAAGATCAAAGAGTAGTCGAACAATTATGAAACTATATGAAGACTCTCTAACATTTAATAATTTCAGATCTTGGTATTTTATTCAAACAGCAAGCAAAAAAAAAACAAAAAAAATGACGCTGCAAGAAAAACACATATCATGTGGCGAATAAAAATATAGCTCCAAGTAAAGTTACCGATGAACGAAGACGAAAGAGGGGATGCCTTCCGGGGCATCCCCAAGCTTAGGCTTTTGGTTGTCCTTGAATATTACCTTGGGGTGCCTTGGGCATCCCCAATCTTAGGCTCTTGCCACTCCTTATTCCATAGTCCATCGAATCTTTACCCAAAACTTGAAAACTTCACAACACAAAACTTAACAGAAAACTCGTAAGCTCTGTTAGTATAAGAAAATAAATCACCACCTAGGTACTGTTGTGAACTCATTATAAATTCATATTTTTGTAATATATATTGTATTCCAACTTATCTATGGTTCATACCCTCCGATACTGCTCATAGATTCATCAAAATAAGCAAACAATATATCAAAAACAGAATCTGTCAAAAACAGAACAGTCTGTAGTAATCTGGATCAAACGTATAATTCTCGAACTCATAAAATTCTCAAATAAATTGCTGGACCTGAGGAATTTATATATTAATAATCTTCAAAAAGAATTAACTAAATATTACTCTCCAATAAAAAAATGGCAGCAATTCTCGTGAGAGCTAAAGTTTTTGTTTTTTACAGCAAGATCAACAAGACTTTCCCCAAGTCTTCCCAACGGTTCTACTTGGCACACACACTAATTAAAACATGAAAAATCAATCATAACAGAGTCTATATAAATTATTTATTACTAAACAGGAGCAAAAAGCAAGGAACAAAAATAAAGTTGGGTTGCCTCCCAACAAGCGCTATCGTTTAACGCCCCTAGCTAGGCATGATGATTTCAATGATGCTCACATAAAGGATAAGAATTGTAACATAAAGAGAGCATCATGAAGAATATGACTAGCACATTTAAGTCTAATCCACTTCCTATGCATAGGGATTTTGTGAGCAAACAACTTGTGGGAACAAGAATCAACTTGCATAGGAAGGTAAAACAAGCATAACTTCAAGATTTTCAACACATAGAGAGGAAACTTGATATTATTGCAATTCCTATAAGCATATATTCCTCCCTCATAATAATTTTCAGTAGCATAATGAATGAATTCAACAATATAACCAGCACCTAAAGCATTCTTTTCATGATCTACAAGCATAGAATTTTTATTACTCTCCATATAAGCAAGATTCTTCTCATGAATAATAGTGGGAGCAAACTCAACAAAATAATTATCATGTGAGGCATAATCCAATTGAAAACTAAAATCATGATGACAAGTTTCATGGATATCATTATTCTTTATAGCATACAAGTCATCACAATAATCATCATAGATAGCAACTTTGTTCTCATAATCAATTGGAACCTCTTCCGAAATAGTGGATTCATCACTAAATAAAGTCATGACCTCTCCAAATCCACTTTCATCAATATAATAATCATAAATAGGAGGCATGCTTTCGTCATAATAAATTTGCGCATCAAAGCTTGGGGGACAAAAGATATCATATTCATCAAACATAGCTTCCCCAAGCTTGTGGCTTTGCATATCATTAGCATCATGGATATTCAAGAAATTCATACTAACAACATTGCAATCATGCTCATCATTCAAATATTTAGTGCCAAACATTTTAATGCATTCTTCTTCTAACACTTTGGCGCAATTTTCCTTTCCATCATACTCACGAAAGATATTAAAAAGATGAAGCGTATGAGGCAAACTCAATTCCATTTTTTGTAATTTTCTTTTATAAACTAAACTAGTGATAAAACAAGAAACTAAAAGACTCGATTGCAAGATCTAAAGATATACCTTCAAGCACTCACCTCCCCGGCAGCGGCGCTAGAAAAGAGCTTGATGTCTACTACACAACCTTCTTATTGTAGACGTTGTTGGGCCTCCAAGTGCAGAGGTTTGTAGGACATTAGCAAATTTCCCTCAAGTGGATGACCTAAGGTTTATCAATCCGTAGGAGGCGTTGGATGAAGATGGTCTCTCTCAAGCAACCCTGCAACCAAATAACAAAGAGTCTCTTGTGTCCCCAACACACCCAATACAATGGTAAATTGTATAGGTGCACTAGTTCGGCGAAGAGATGGTGATACAAGTGGTATATGGATGGTAGATAAAGGTTTTTGTAATCTGAAAATTTAAAAACAGCAAGGTAACTAATGATAAAAGTGAGCGTAAATGGTATTGCAATGCTAGGAAACAAGGCCTAGGGTTCATACTTTCACTAGTGCAAGTCCTCTCAACAATAGTTACATAATTGGATCACATAACTATCCCTCAACATGCAACAAAGAGTCACTCCAAAGTCACTAATAGCGGAGAACGAACAAAGAGATTATGGTAGGGTACGAAACCACCTCAAAGTTATTCTTTCCAATCAATCCATTGGGCTATTCCTATAAGTGTCACAAATGTCCCTAGAGTTCGTACTAGAATAACACCTTAAGACACAAATCAACCAAAACCCTAATGTCACCTAGATACTCCAATGTCACCTCAAGTATCCGTGGGTATGATTATACGATATGCATCACACAATCTCAGATTCATCTATTCAACCAACACATAGAACCTCAAAGAGTGCCCCAAAGTTTCTACCGAAGAATCACGACGAAAACGTGTGACAACCCCTATGCATAGGTTCATGGGCGGAACCCGCAAGTTGATCACCAAAACATACATCAAGGGAATCATGTGATATCCCATTGTTACCACAGATACGCACGACAAGACATACATCAGGTGTTCTCAAATCTTTAAAGACTCAATCTGATAAGATAACTTCAAAGGGAAAACTCAATCCATTACAAGAGAGTAGAGGGGAGAAGAAACATAAGATCCAACTATAATAGCCAAGCTCGCGATACATCAAGATCGTGCCAAATCAAGAACACGAGAGAGAGAGATCAAACACATAGCTACTGGTACATACCCTCAGCCCCGAGGGTGGACTACTCCCTCCTCGTCATGGAGAGCACCGTGATGATGAAGATGGCCACCGGAGAGGGATTCCCCCTCCGGCAGGGTGCCAGAACGGGTCTAGATTGGTTTTCGGTGGCTACGGAGGCTTCTGGCGGCGGAACTCCCGATCTATTATGCTCCCCGACCGTTTTAGGCTATATGGATATATATAGGCGGAAGTGGTACGTCAGGGGAGCCACGAGGGGCCCACAAGGGTTGAGGGCGCGCCCAGGGGGGTGGGCGCCCCCCTGCCTCATGGCTTCCACATTGCTTCCCTTACGTGGACTCCAAGTCTCCCGGGTTGCTTTCCTTCCAAAAATAAGTTCCGTGAAGTTTCAGGTCAATGGGACTCCGTTTGATTTTCCTTTTCTGCGATACTCTAAAACAGGGAAAAAACAGAAACTGGCACTGGGCTCTAGGTTAATAGGTTAGTCCCAAAAATCATATAAAATAGCATATAAATGCATATAAAACATCCAAGGTTGATAATACAATAGCATGGAACAATCAAAAATTATAGATACGTTGGAGACGTATCAGTAGCTTCCGCAGATATAGAGGTGGAAGCATCCAAGAAAGGGAGTGCCTCCCTTACGGATGACTCTGAGTCGGACGCAGATGAGTGGTGCCCCAGGCCGAAGCCCCTGGCCGGATCGTAAGTACTCAAAGGTATATATATATATCCGGTTTTTCTGCCTTATGGTTGTAATGCGTTTTAAATTGCATGCTGCAGTCTAGTTCATGTCCTCCCTTAGCAATCTTTCTCTTCTGGGAACTCACTAGGTCCGAACATGACGGAGAGCGAGTCGCCTCCACCAGCTTCCTCCCCCACTGTAGTAGACAACACCAAGGTGTCGTCCCAAAGGACCCTCCCAGAACAGGGAGAGGTGCCGGAGGCTGCCAAGACAGTGCCGAGGGTTTCTTAATAGTAGAATCCGCAAGATGCAAGTTTAGAGAGCAATCATCAAAATTACGGAAATCTAGCAAATCACACAAAGTTTTGGGGATAGTGTAGACACTAGCACCCAAATCACACAAAGCATAAAACTCATGATCTTTAATTTTAATTTTAATAGTTGGTTCCCACTCATCATAGAGTTTTCTAGGGATAGAAACTTTCAACTCAAGTTTTTCTTCATAAGATTACATCAAGGCATCAACAATATGTTCGGTGAAGGCTTTCTTTTGACTATAAGAATGTGGAGAATTTAGCACAGATTGCAACAAGGAAATACAATCAATTAAAGAACAACTTTCATAATTAAATTCCTTGAAATCCAATATAGTGGGTTTAGCAACATCTAGATTTTTATTTCTTTCAATCCCACTTTCATCAATTTCATCATAAAGATCTAAATACTCCGAATTTTTAGAATGCCTTCTAGGTAAAGGAAGATCATATTCAGTTTCATCAAGATTCATATTGCAAAACAAAGATTTAATAGGAGACACATCAATAACTTTTAGATCTTCATCTTGATTTTCATGGGAATTGGAAGAACACGCTTTAATAAAGGCATCTTTGGAAGCACACATCCTAGCGGTTCTTTCCTTGCACTCATCAATGGAAATTCTCATGGCTTTGAGAGACTCATTGATATCATGCTTAGGAGGAATAGATCTAAGCTTTAAAGAATCAATCTCAAGAGAAATTCTATCAACGTTCCTAGCCAAATCATCAACTTTAAGCAATTTCTCTTCAAGCAAAGCATTAAAATTCTTTTGTGAATTCATAAACTCTTTAACACTATTCTCAAATTCAGAGGGCATCTTATTATAATTTCCATAAGAGTTGTTGTAGGAATTCCCATAATTATTAGAAGGATTACTAGGATATGGCCTAGGATTAAAATTCCCTCTATAAGCGTTGTTACCAAAATTATTCCTACCAACAAAATTCACATCCATAGATTCATTGTTATTCTCAATCAAAGTAGACAAAGGCATATCATTAGGATCAAACGAAACATTCTTAGTAGCAAATAATTTCATAAGTTCATCCATCTTTCCACTCAAAACATTGATTTCTTCTATCGCATGCGCTTTTTTATTAGAAGATCTTTCAGTATGCCATTGAGAATAATTAACCATAATATTATCTAGGAGTTTAGTAGCATCTCCTAAAGTGATTTCCATAATAGTGCCTCCCGCGGCCGAATCTAAAAGATTTCTAGAAGAAAAATTCAATCCGGCATAATTTTTTTGTATAATCATCCACAAATTCAAACCATGAGTAGGGCAATTACGTATCATTAATTTCATTCTCTCCCAAGCTTGTGCAACATGTTCATGATCAAGTTGTTTAAAGTACATAATATCGTTTCTAAGAGAGATATCTTAGCGGGAGGGAAATACTTAGAGATAAAAGCATCTTTGCACTTGTTCCAAGAATCAATACTATTTTAAGGCAAAGACGAAAACCAAGCTTTAGCACGATCTCTAAGCGAAAAAGGAAATAGCTTCAATTTAACGACATCATTATCGACATCTTTTTTCTTTTGCATATCACATAAATCAACGAAGCTATTCAGATGAGTAGCGGCATCTTCACTAGGAAGGCTGGCAAATTGATCTTTCATAACAAGATTCAACAAAGCAGCATTGATTTCACAAGATTCAGTATTGGCAAGAGGAGCAATTGGAGTGCTAAGGAAATCATTATTATTGGTATTGGTGAAGTCACACAATTTGGTAGTATCTTGAGCCATCGCGACAAACAAGCAATCCAACACACGAGCAAACAAAAGCAAACGGGAAAAAGAGGCAAATAGAGAGGGAGGATAGAGAGAGAGAGGGCGAATAAAACGGCAAGGGTGAAGTGGGGGAGAGGAAAACGAGAGGAAAATGGCAAATAATGTAATGCGAGAGATAGGGATTGTGATGGGTACTTGGTATGTTGACTTTTTGCGTAGACTCCCCGGCAACGGCGCCAGAAATCCTTCTTGCTACCTCTTGAGCTTGCATTGGATTTCCCCAAAGAGGAAGGGATGATGCAGTAGAGTAGCGTAAGTATTTCCCTCAATTTTTGAGAACCAAGGTATCAATACAGTAGGAGGCCACGCTCAAGTCCCTCGTACCTGCACAAAACGATAGCTACTCGCAACCAACGCAATCAGGGGTTGTCAATCCCTTCACGGTCACTTACGAGAGTGAGATATGATAGATATAATATTTTTGGTATTTTTGGCATAAAGATGCAAGTGAAAAGTAAAAGGCAAAGTAAAAAAAGCAAAGCAAGATTAAAGTGATGGAGATTGATATGATGAGAATAGACCCGGGGGCCATAGGTTTCACTAGTGGCTTCTCTCAAGAGCATAAGTATTCTACAGTGGGTGAACAAATTACTGTTGAGCAATTGACAGAATTGAGCGTAGTTATGAGAATATCTAGGCATGATCATGTATATAGGCATCACGTCCGTGACAAGTAGACCGAAGCGATTCTGCATCTACTACTATTACTCCACTCATCGACCGCTATCCAGCATGCATCTAGAGTATTAAGTTAAAAATAGAGTAACACCTTAAGCAAGATGACATGATGTAGAGAGATAAATTCATGCAATATGAAATAAACCCCATATTGTTATCCTCGATGGCAACGATACAATACGTGCCTTGCTGCCCCTTCTGTCACTGGGAAAGGACACCTCAAGATCGAACCCAAAGCTAAGTACTTCTCGCATGGCAAGAACTACCAATCTAGTTGGCTAAACCAAACGGATAATTCGAAGAGACTTGCAAAGATAACCAATCATACATAAAAGAATTCAGAGAAGATTCAAATATTATTCATATATAGACTTGATCATAAACCCACAATTCATCGGTCTCAACAAACACACCACAAAAAGAAGATTACATCGAATAGATCTCCACAAGAGAGGGGGAGAACTTTGTGTTGAGATCCAAAAAGAGAGAAGAAGCCATCTAGCTACTAACTATGGACCCGAAGGTCTGAGGTAAACTACTCACACTTCATCGGAGGGGCTATGATGATGTAAAAGGCCTCCGTGATAACGGCCCTCTCCGGTGGAGCTCTGGAACAGGCCCCAAGATGGGATCTCATGGATACAAAAAGTTGCGGCGGTGGAATTAGGTTTTTGGCTCCTGTTCTGATCGTTTGGGGGTACGTAGGTATATATAGGAGGAGGAAGTACGTCGTTGGAGCTCCGAGGGGCCCACAAGGCAGGGGCACGCCCCCCACCCTCGTGACCGCCTCTCTGATGCCTTGGCGTAGGGTCCAAGTCTCCTGGATCACATTCGGTGAGAAAATCACGTTCCCGAAGGTTTCATTCCGTTTGGACTCCATTTGATATTCCGTTTCTTCGAAACACTGAAATAGGCAAAAAACAACAATTCTTGGCTAGGCCTCCGGTTAATAGGTTAGTCCCAAAAATAATATAAAAGTGGAAAATAAAGCCCAATATAGTCCAAAACAGTAGATAATATAGCATGGAGCAATAAAAAATTATAGATACGTTGGAGACGTATCAGGCATCCCCGTAGTGCTTCTTCAACCTCTGGTCTTCTTGCTCCAGCCGCCCAAACCAGCGCCGGTCGTGCCTCGTGCTCCTGCCTCCCATGGCCGGCTACGATGCGGCGGAGGCCTCACCGCCCCCCTACTACTCCCACCGCTAGCCAGGCCATCCCTCTACTCACTCACACACCCTGTTATTCTGCGGCGACGGTAACCTCACACCGCAGCGAACCAGTGAACCCTCGTACTCCTCTACGTGTGGGCATCCACTACCGTGTCTTCCCCGGCTCCGCGTCATCCCCTTCCTAGGCCTCGCCATCGTCCACCGCCCTAGTGCTCTCGGCGCGGCGTGGTCAACATGGTCAAGGAACGGCTTCCATCGGACGTGGACTGTACGTGGAGAGGCTGACAGCTGGGTCCACGATCGCAACAAGGAAGTGCCTCCTTATTACATGCAAAATAATTATTCCTCCACCTGACAGTGGGGACCCACCGGACAGGCCACCGTATTTCATGAAAAAATGTTTCCCCCCTGACTGCTAGGACCCACCAGCTACACCTTCGCACGCAAGGAAGTGCGTTCGGGCAAAAAAACAAAATGATTCGCCCCCCTGACTGCTGGGACCCACCAGCTACATCTTCGCACGCAGGGAAGTGCCTGACAATCGGGACCCACCTGGTCGAAGCGTACATAGCATTGTCATTTTGGTAGCGAACGTGTATGTACATACTGGTCGATGTAGAGGCGCGCACGTGTCGTAGTAGAGGCGCGCATGTGTCGTAGTAGAGGCGCGCACGTAGCATGTACACGTACGTACATCGGCCAGGGTGCAAGAAAGAAAATACGGCCACGTATGTGTAGATACGGGTGGGGTCTCGAACGCCTACTCGCGCATACGTACGGCCAGGGCTCGTGTACATGGCTGGGTCGGAACGGAGAAACATCGTTGTTGTCATGTTCATGGGGAGGCAACAGAATGCGTCGTGTTCATGGGGAGGCAACGGAATGCTCATGTTCATCGGGAGGCAACGGAACGCGTGGGAGCCAACCGGCTGGGTCAGAACGGAATGCGTGGTCATGTTCATCGGGAGGGCTTGGACGGAACAGGCGATGGAAACGAGGCCTGGCGTACCGCAGAACGGAGGAAACGGACCTCCTACGGTCGAAACAGGGGTCCTGTTGATCGGGAGGGGTGTGGCGTACCCCAAAACGGAGGAAACGGACCTCCTACGGTCGAAACGGGGGTCCTGTTGATCGGGAGGGGTGTGGCGTACCGCAAAACGGACGAAACGGACCTCATACGGTCGAAACGGGGGTCCTGTTCATCGGGAGGGGTGTGGCATACCGCAAAATGGGACTCCACAGGATACTGTTCATCTCCATCGTCGACCTCCTCCAGCCTCCACGGGCTACCGTCGACCTCCTCCAGCCTCCATGGGCTCCTGTTCATCCAGCCTCCACCGCGTGCTACTCCACCGGCTACTGTTCAACCACCCCTCCACGGGCACCCCTCCACTGTCTACTGTTCATCCAGCCCTCCACACCACGTGGTCCTGTTCAACCACCCCTCCACAGGCACCCCTCCACCTTCTACTGTTCATCCAGCCCTCCACACCACGGGGTCCTGTTCATCCAGAGGCAACGCCACCTCTCACTGTTCATCCACCCCCCCGCAACGCTCACTGTTCATCTAATCGATCGGCTTCAGTTAGCAACAGTAGTGAAGGAATCGCTCGATCGGGTTCAGTTAACAGCCATCGATCGATCGCTCGGGTTCAGTAACGCGTAGCCTGTAGTGCAATCGCTCGGGTTCAGTTAGAGCCAATGCCTCGCACACACGCGCGTACGTGTACGAGAGAAACGCGCATCGCTCGGCCCCCGACCTCCCACCGTAATCGGGAACTCCCCGAAATTTTCCTTGCCCTCGCTTCTACCATGGTTTTTTCCGTCATCGACGGCCCAAAGAATGTCATGCAGCTGCGTCTCCGGCCCGCCCAAGACGAAAAACCCATTTTATGTCATGATTTTTTGTCATAGAAGTAGGAGCCCACCACATCTATGATGATACCAGGTTTTGTCACAATTATCGTCATAGAAGTATCATATGTATGATAGAAAAAAATTCGTTTGGCCCAAAATGTCACGGATGTGTCTTTTTTTTGTAGTGTCTTAACAGGTAGGGGACCAAACACACTCGCTCTCCCCCGGACGGATTGGGGAAGTCCTTTGCCTGAGTCCCCTCATTGAAGGAAGCTAGCCCTGCTCGAACAGGGACTAGATCTGCGTGGGGAAGGTATCCCTGCGTTTGCAATTTTGTCAAATGGCTATAAGACACGGAACACTTCTCCCACTTGCCTTTCTCTGGGATGGGACGAGCAGAGGAGCTGGGGACACTAGCCATGCTGGAATGGTTTCTCCTAAGCAGTCTCTGGGGATTTCTTCTACGCAGTGCTGAATGGATCTAGGATCCAATCTCGTTAAATAGGCGCTCTTTCTCGCATGGATGAGGTGTTATTCGCAAAAAACACCCCGACTTTCCACATTTGCTCGACACGTGGAGGATGAAGATTATTCAACGCATAGAAGCTAAGGAGGTGACATTAGGGTCAATGGCCGAATACATTACTTGGAGATCATTGAAGGGGGAACCCGCCCTGCAATACTAAAGACAACTTGTGTGCCGAGTACTTCACTATTGAAGACTGGTTCGGGGGCTACTGAGGGAGTCCTGGACTAAGGGGTCCTCGGGCGTCTGGCCTGTTATCTATGGGCCGGACTGATGGGCTATGAAGACATGAAGATCGAAGACTACACTGTGTTCGGATTGGACTCTACTTGGCGTGGAAGGCAAGCTTGGCGACTGAAGATTCCTTCTTATGTAACTGACTCCATGTAAACCCTAGATCCCCTCGGTGTCAATATAAACTGTAGGGGATAGTCCGGAAAGGACACCGCGTATACTCATTACCATATTCATAGGCTAGACTTCAAGGGTTTAGCCATTACGATCTCGTGCTAGATCAACTCTTGTAATACTCATATTCATCAAGATCAATCAAGCATGAAGTAGGGTATTACCTCCATAGAGAGGGCCCGAACCTAGGTAAACATCGTGTCCCCTGTCTCCTGTTACCATCGATCCTAGACGCACAGTTCGGGACCCCCTACCCGAGACCCGCCAGTTTTGACACCGACAGCGGGTATCGTTATTTTCTCACCTTCACAGATGATTTGAGCAGATATGGGTATATCTACTTAATGAAACATAAGTCTGAAACATTTGAAAAGTTCAAAGAATTTCAGAGTGAAGTAGAAAATCATGTAAACAAGAAAATAAAGTTTCTATGATCTGATCGTGGAGGAGAATATTTGAGTTACGAGTTTGGCCTACATTTGAAACAATGTGGAATAGTTTTGCAACTCCCACCACCTGGAACACCACATCGTAATGGTGTGTCCGAATGTCGTAATCGTACTTTACTAGATATGGTGCGATCTATGATGTCTCTTACTGATTTACCGCTATCGTTTTGGGGTTATGCTTTAGAGACAGATGCATTCACGTTAAATAGGGCACCATCTAAATCCGTTGAGACAACACCTTATGAACTATGCTTTGGCAAGAAACCAAAGTTGTCGTTTCTTAAAGTTTGGGGCTGCGATGCTTATGTGAAAAAGCTTCTACCTGATAAGCTCGAACCCAAATCGGAGAAATGTGTCTTCATAGGATACCCAAAGGAAACTGTTGGGTACACCTTCTATCACAGATCCAAAGGAAAGACATTCGTTGCTAAGAATGGATCCTTTCTAGAGAAAGAGTTTCTCTCGAAAGAAGTGAGTGGGAGGAAAGTAGAACTTGATGAGGTAACTGTACCTGCTCCCTTATTGGAAAGTAGTTCATCACAGAAACCGGTTCCTGTGACACCTACACCAATTAGTGAGGAAGCTAATGATGATGATCATGAAACTTCAAATCAAGTTACTACCGAACCTCGTAGGTCAACCAGAGCAAGATCCGCACCAGAGTGGTACGGTAATCCTGTTCTAGAGGTCATGTTACTTGACCATGACGAACCTACGAACTACAAGGAAGCAATGATGAGCCCAGATTCCGCAAATGGCTTGAGGCCATGAAATATGAGATGGGATCCATGTATGAGAACAAAGTGTGGACTTTGGTTGACTTGCCCGATGATCGGCAGGCCATCGAAAATAAATGGATCTTCATGAAGAAGACAGACGTTGATGGTAATGTTACTGTCTACAAAGCTCGACTTGTTGCGAAAGGTTTTCGACAAGTTCAAGGAGTTGACTATGATGACAACTTCTCACCAGTAGCGATGCTTAAGTCCATCCGAATCATGTTAGCTATTGCCGCATTTTATGATTATGAAATTTGGCAAATGGATGTAAAGACTGCATTCCTGAATGGATTTCTGGAAGAAGAGTTGTATATGATGCAACCTGAAGGTTTTATCGATCCAAAAGGTTCTAACAAAGTGTGCAAGCTCCAGCGATCCATTTATGGACTGGTGCAAGCCTCTCGGAGTTGGAATAAATGTTTTGATAGTGTGATCAAAGCATATGGTTTTATACAGAATTTTGGAGAAGCCTGTATTTACAAGAAAGTGAGTGGGAGCTCTGTAGCATTTCTAATATTATATGTCGATGACATATTGTTGATTGGAAATGATATAGAATTTCCGGATAGCATAAAAGGATACTTGAATAAGAGTTCTTCAATGAAATACCTCGGTGAAGCTGCTTACATATTAGGCAGCAAGATCTATAGAGATAGATCAAGACGCTTAATTGGACTTTCACAAAGCACATACCTTGACAAAGTTTTGAAGAAGTTCAAAATGGATCAGGCAAAGAAAGGGTTCTTGCCTGTGTTACAAGGTGTGAAGTTGAGTAAGACTCAATGCCCGACCACTGCAGAAGATAGAGAGAAAATGAAAGATGTTCCCTATGCTTCAGCCATAGGCTCTATCATGTATGCAATACTGTGTACCAGACCTGATGTGTGCCTTGCTATTAGTTTAGCAGGGAGGTACCAAAGTAATCCAGGAGTGGATCACTGGACAGCGGTCAAGAACATCCTGAAATACCTGAAAAGGACTAAGGATATGTTTCTCGTTTATGGAGGTGACAAAGAGCTCATCGTAAATGGTTACGTTGATTCAAGCTTTGACACTGATCCGGACGATTCTAAATCGCAAACCGGATACGTGTTTTTATTGAACGGTGGAGCTGTCAGTTGGAGCAGTTCTAAACAGAGCGTCGTGGCGGGATCTACATGTAAAGCGGAGTACATTGCTGCTTCGGAAGCAGCGAATGAAGGAGTCTGGATGAAGGAGTTCATATCCGATCTAGGTGTCATACCTAGTGCATCGGGTCCAATGAAAATCTTTTGTGGCAATATTGGTGCAATTGCCTTGGCAAAGGAATCCAGATTTCACAAGAGAACCAAGCACATCAACAGACGCTTCAACTCCATCCGGGATCAAGTCTAGGTGGGAGACATAGAAATTTGCAAGATACATACAGATCTGAATGTTGCAGACCCGTTGACTAAGCCTCTTCCACAAGCAAAACATGATTAGCACCAAGGCTCCATGGGTGTTATAATCATTACTGTGTAATCTAGATTATTGACTCTAGTGCAAGTGAGAGACTGAAGGAAATATGCCCTAGAGGCAATAATAAAGTTATTATTTATTTCCTTATTTCATGATAAATGTTTATTATTCATGCTAGAATTGTATTAACCGGAAGCATGATACATGTGTGAATACATAGACAAACATAGTGTCACTAGTATGCCTCTATTTGACTATCTCGTTGATCAAAGACGGTTATGTTTCCTAACCATAGACATGAGTTGTCATTTGATTAAACGGGATCACATCATTCAGAGAATGATGTGATTGACTTGACCCATTCCGTTAGCTTAGCACTTGATCGTTTAGTTTGTTGCCATTGCTTTCTTCATGACTTATACATGTTCCTATGACTATGAGATTATGCAACTCCCACTTACCAGAGGAACACTTTGTGTGCTACCAAACGTCACAATGTAACTAGGTGATTATAAAGGTTCTCTACAGGTGTCTCCGAAGTTACTTGTTGAGTTGGCGTATTTCGAGATTAGGATTTGTCACTTCGATTGTCGAAGAGGTATCTCTGGGCACACTCAGTAATGCACATCACTATAAGCCTTGCAAGCATTGTAACTAATGAGTTAGTTGCGGGATGATGTATTGCGGAACGAGTAAAGAGACTTGCCGGTAATGAGGTTGAACTAGGCATTGAGATACCGACGATCGAATCTCGGGCAAGTAACATACCGATGACAAAGGGAACAACGTATGTTGTTATGCGGTTCGACCAATAAAGATCTTCGTACAATATGTAGGTGCCAATATGGGCATCCAGGTTCCGCTATTGGTTATTGACTAGAGAAATGTCTCGGTCATGTCTACATAGTTCTCGAACCCGTAGGGTCCGCACGCTTAACGTTCGTTGACGATATAGTATTTATGAGTTATGTATGTTGGTAACCGAATGTTGTTCGGAGTTCCGGATAAGATCACGGACATGACGGGGAACTCCGGAATGGTCCGGAGATAAAGTTTGATATGTGGGATAATAGTGTTTGGTCTTCGGAAGGGTTCCGAAATTCACCGAAAGGGGTTCCGAATGTTTCCCGAAATGTTTGGGCACGAGAACACTTTATTTGGGCCAAAGGGGAAAGCCCACAAGGTTTTTGGAAAGCGCAAAAGGAAGTTTTGCTGAGTCCAGGGGCCAGACGCCAGGGTCCCTGGCGTCTGGGTCCAGACATCGGGAACCCTGGCGTCTGGCCCTGGAGTCCGAGAAGGACTCTTGCCTTTCGGGTGAAACCGACTTTGAGGAGTCTTTCACTCCTAGTTTCGACCCCAAGGCTCAACATATAAATAGAGGGGTAGGGCTAGCACCCAAGACAGATCAAGAAACACCAAGACGTGTGCCGGCTACCCCGTCCCCTCTAGTTTATCCTCCGTCATAGTTTTCGTAGTGCTTAGGCGAAGCCCTGGGGAGATTATTCTTCACCAAAACCGTCACCATGTCGTCGTGCTGCCGGAACTCATCTACTACTTCACCCCTCTTGCTGGATCGAGAAGGCGAGGACGTCATCGAGCTGAACGTGTGCTGAAGGTGGAGGTGCCGTACGTTCGGTACTTGATCAGGACAGATCGTGAAGGTGTATGTCGGTGTCAAAACCGGCGGATCTCGGGTAGTGGGTCCCGAACTGTGCGTCTAGGCCGGATGGTAACAGGAGGCAGGGAACACGATGTTTTACCCAGGTTCGGGCCCTCTTGATGGAGGTAAAACCCTACGTCCTGCTTGATTAATATTGATGATATGGGTAGTACAAGAGTAGATCTACCACGAGATCAAGGAGGCTAAACCCTAGAAGCTAGCCTATGGTATGATTGTTGTATATGGAGTTGATTGCCTACGGACTACAAACCTCCGGTTTATATAGACATCGGATAGGGTTAGGGTTACATAGAGTCGGTTACAATGGTAGGAGATCTTGAATATCCGCATCGCCAAGCTTGCCTTCCACGCCAAGGAAAAACCCATTCGGACACGGGACAAAGTCTTCAATGTTGTATCTTCATAGTCCAGGAGTCCGACTGAAGGTATAGTACGGCTACCCGAACACCCCCTAATCCAGGACTCCCTCAGTAGCCCCCGAACCAGGCTTCAATGACGATGAGTCCGGCGCACAGATTGTTCGGCATTGCAATGCGGGTTCTTCTCCAAATCCCGTGTACCTGTAGGAATAATGTCCGATTTTTGTAATGTAGTGCTCCTCGGCTTCCATGCCCAATAATGGCCATCTTCCACGTGTCAAACGAATGCGAAAAGCCGGGGCGTTTTTATATCCACACCCCTAGCCGTATAAACGAGCCGCCTATTTAACGGGATGGGGATTTAGGTCCAAACCACATCTTCTCCTTTCCGCGAGTTATCATCAGAGCGCTTCCAGCAAAGTTCCATTCCAACATGACCAGCCGTCGTAGCTCCTCCCCTCGCCCCTCCGGTCCCAAACCCGGGGACTGGGAGAGTTGCACCATCCCGCATAGCGAGTTAGTGTCGCTTCAGGCCAAGGGATTTCTCCCTCAGGCATACATGGTCCCGGTCCAAGCCGGTCTCGGCACCTAAAATGGCGGAAAACAAGCAGAGAGCACCCCCAATCCTTCTAAAGGAGAGCGCGTGTGCCTCGTCCCCTATCTAATAAGGGGACTGAGATTTCCAATTCATCCATTTCTCCACGGGCTTCTGGAGTTCTACGGCCTCCAGCTGCACAATCTTACGCCCACCTCCGTATTGCATATTGCGGGTTTCGTCGCCCTTTGCGAGCTATTTTTAGGCGTTGAGGCTCATTTCGCGCTGTGGAAGAGGTTATTCTGCCTGGTGCCCCGTTCTCAAGAGGGGTCTATATACCAAGTGGGCGGAGCCAAAGTATGGCGCATCGCCGGGACTGGATACCTATCCGGAACCCCAAAGAAGGCGTCCGAGGACTGGCCTTCCGAATGGTTTTATATAGATGACGTCCCGCTACCGAACCCTATCCGGGCCGGTCTCCCTGAGTTCAACAGTGCTCCATTGAAGAAACGCTTGAGCTGGCGTCCGCGGAGCTCTCAGAGAGAAAACGACAGAGACGTCCTTTACCTGATGGGCCGAATAAGACTGTTGGCTCATTCTGGACTAACCATGATTGGAGTCATGGCCGCATGCATTATGCGGGAGGTGCAACCGCTTCAATATAGAGGCCACCCCATGTGGGATTTCAACGGGGAGGATGACGCCACATGTTACGGTCGTAAGGGGCCGGCCTCAGCCGCCGCCTTAGTAAAGATCTTATCCTCTTTGTACAAGGGAGAAAAGGAGGAATTCCTCTGCGTCAACCCGCGGGCCGGATTCAGTATGTACGATCCTCCAAGTTGGGTAAGTGAACAATTGCTCTTGCCCGTTTGTTTTATACTCCCATGGTTAGATAGGTAGTCTAACGACTTCAATGCAGGAACTGCGACAGGAGGTAAAGGATATAAGCAGCCGCCCTCCACAGCCAAAGGACCCAGAACGGTCCCTCAATCTAGACTCCGAAGAGGATCCGGACATATCGGTGGAGCTTATCGACGGGGTGTTCCATTAGCTAAGCAAGGACAATACCTTGGTAGCCATTACGGCGGATTACCCAGGGTTAATCCCGGCCTCCCAGGTGACAGAAACCGGGGTCTTATTCCCTTGAAAGAGATTCCACCCTCACGTAGCTCGGTGTTTCTGATGACAGCCATGTTTTGCAGGGGAGATTTCCGAGGCAGGAGGCCGAACCTGCGACGGCTAGCCAACGAGGGGCCGCAGGGCCCCGTGGGGCAAAAAGGAATGAAGTCCGGACTGAGATGCCGGTGCAAAGGTATAGTGCACCCTCTGTTTCCCTGGAGTTATTCTGTCAGGGCATATTAACGTTCGTGCTATCTTCGGAACGAAGAGACCTCGCCGGACTACATTCGGAGAGGTTGCCAATCGCGCCTCCACCAGCCAGGCTCCAATGTCTGGCCAGGAAGCGGAGGCGAGCACAAGGCGCACACCGGAGGCTCCTCCGACAGAGGATGCGGACAGGCTGTCTGCCACAAATTCTGAAGTGGAGAGTGCCATGAACCACAGGCGTCGCCGGATAATTCTACGGGACGCTTGTTTCTCCCAAGAGGCTTTAGATGCCTTTAATTCGGGAGATGCGTACCTCCATGCCGCTCAAAATGGTTTAGCCAGAGCCACGAAGCAGTATGTAAAAGACATACGGGTAAGAAAATTTTGGTTATATATATATATATATATGCCAGTAGCCCCCGAGACTTGAAGCAGTTAGAGCAACTGATTTAAGGATCATTTAGTATGCAGCTTCCTACAGAGAAGAATACCGTACTGTCCCAGGAACTAGAAAAGTGCAAGGCCCAACTAGAGGCCGCACTAGCCGCAGCAGGGGAGCCCAAAGAGACCCCCTCAGGTAAGATACACTTCGAAAGATTAGTATTGTGCGGTGTGGGTGCAAATCTGACAAATCATATTGCAGATGGCGCCGGACTCGATCCGGACAAGCAACAACTCTTACGCCGGCTAAAGGCCGGTGAGAGTACGTTGACAAAGGTGAGGCGAGAGAAGAATGATCTTCAGGATGCCAACACCAAGCTGGACGTCGAACTTAAAGATGTTCGTGGCCAGCTGTCGGACTCCACGAAGGAGAATCAGCGGCTTCGACACGACATTTTTAGTAAGTGCTTGAACGAACTTTGAAAAAAGAGTTCGGCGAGGAAGTCGACTAACAGAGTAATGTCTGTAGGTATGCTCACAGGTCGTCCTACAGAGGAGATGCCCGGTTCTACGGGTGACCTTCTTCCCGAACTCATGCAACTGCAAGAGCGAATTCGGCAGGCGATGCGAGGTGTTGCCCAAGCCTTATGGCCTGCCCACTCCATGCCCGAGGGCCTTGGAGAGCTTGCGGAGAAGCTGAAGGAAGCTCGGCGGCGCTTCCGGTTGTGGAAGATATCGGCCTGCCGACAAGGCGCTAGGGAAGCCTGGGCCATGGTGAAGACTCGTTTTACGAAGTCTGACCCAAACCACATGGCCGAGGTCGGACCAGTGGGGCCTGACGGGAAGGAGATCCCTGTGAGCTTAGTATACGGCCAAGTAGAGTTGGCCGCGAAGTATTCCCAGCAGGACTGTAAATTAGACAGCCTGTTAGATGGTATAGAAGAGGAATACAATCAGTCAGAATGACTATGTAATTTTGAATTGACATGTGTAATGCCTTCTAGCCGGATTGTAGATCGTTTGTCGTTGCCGACCTTTTCGCTTCAACCTCGGGACCTGACGGTCCGGAGTGTGTCCGAATACCATAGCGGTTATATAAGAACCATGGTATGCGTGGAGACCAGGCGTAGGGGTCATTAGTGCTTTATCAGACAAGTGCCCAACTAGTTATGTTATATTACATGGTTAGTAAGAAACATCTTCCAGAGAGAATAGTTCCGTTAGGGGTTCCTTTCGCTGGGAGGCATGCCCTAAAGTGCATGTCCGGACTGCGTAAAAAGACGCAGAAAAAGCATCTGGGGGCGCATAAAATGAGTAAAAAGATCATCTTTTATCTCACCGACCGAATATTCCCTTAAGAACGCTAGCTTTCGGCTTCACCCAGTCTGAGGTACACATCCGGCTCACCCGGCAGTAACAATCGCAGATGTGCTCCCTTTACCGCCTAGCCGAACAATCGGGAACGTAGGGGTAAGCACAGGAGCCAGGCAACCCAGCTTGGCCAAAACTTAAGTCATATCGATGCATATAATGGTGAAGAAAAAGGTACATGCGGAAGTTTGACGCATGTGTTGGGCGTGAAGTCCGTATAAATAAGCTTCTGTTAAAGAAGCCCCCAGGTTTAATGAGCGCGAGTGGCGCGTCACTAGATGAGCCTTTAAGGGCTATAAAAGAAAAGAGGGGAAGGAGAGAAATGTAAGACAGAAAAATGCAAAAAATGGACAGAGGAAGGAGACGAACACAGAGTCCGGCGCTAGGCATAGAATCTTCGGAGACGGGTGGCGTTCCACGAGTTCGGCTCGAGTCGGTTATCCGACGCATCTCGCAGGCAGTACGCCCCGCCAGTCAGGACTTGGTCGATTATGAATGGACCTTCCCACTTGGGCTTGAGTTTGTCCTTTTTCTTATCCAGCAGGCGTAGAACTAGTTCGCCAACATTGTAATTTTTGGCCCGTACTTCTCTGCTTTGATATCTTCGGGCCTGCTATTGATAAAATGCGGAACGGGCTTTTGCCACGTCATGCTCCTCCTCCAGGGCGTCCAAGTTGTCTTGCCGATCGAGCTCGGCTTCTCTTTCTTCGTACATGCGCACTCTAGGTGAGTCATGAATTATGTCACAGGGCAGAACTGCCTCTGCGCCATACACCATAAAAAATGGTGTGTATCCGGTGGTGCGATTTGGCGTGGTCCGCAGCCCCCATAGCACGGAGTCGAGCTCCTCTACCCAGTGCATGTTAGATTCCTTGAGGGACCGCACCAGTCTGGGTTTAATGCCGCTCATGATAAGACCATTTGCACGTTCGACCTGGCCGTTGGTTTGTGGGTGATAGACGGAAGCATAATCGAGCTTGATGCCCATGTTTTTGCACCAGAGTTTTACCTCGTTGGCGGTAAAGTTTGTACCATTATCGGTTATGATGCTGTGGGGGATGCCATAACGGTGTACAACCCCAGATATGAAGTCTATCACAGGTCCGGATTCGGCCATTTTTATAGGCTTGGCTTCTATCCATTTGGTGAATTTATCCACCATGACTAGTAAGTATTTTTTCCTATCGGTCCCACCTTTAAGGGGTCCGACCATGTCAATCCCCCAGACCGCAAAAGGCCAGGTGATGGGTATAGTTTGGAGTGCGGTGGGTGGCATATGGATTTGGTTGGCAAAAAGTTGGCAACCAGCGCATCGTTGGACTAGGTCCTGAGCGTCTGCCCGGGCCGTCGGCCAATAAAAGCCTTTACGGAAAGCCTTGCTAACGAGGGACTGAGCAGCGGCATGGTGACCACCGAGTCCGGCATGAATTTCAGCCAGAAGGTTCTGCCCTTCCTCTTCGGAGATGCACCTTTGAAGGACTCCGGTAGTGCTTTTCTTATAAAGCTCTCCCTCATGGACTCTATAGGCTTTAGATCGCCGCACTATGTAGCAGGCCTCGTTTTGGTCCTCCGAGAATTCCTGCCTAGTAAGGTAGGCTAGGAATGGTTCTGTCCACGGGGCGATGACCGCCATTATTACGTGGGCTGAAGGTGTAATTTCATTGGCAGAGCCTCCAATTGTGTCAGATTGTTCGGCGTCGAGTGGTGCGTCTGGGTCCGGGCTATTATTTGCGGGTTCCCCCTCCCATGCTACAGATGGCTTGAACAATCTTTCCAAAAAGATGTTGGGGGGGGACTGCATCGCGTTTTGCTCCAATGCGCGCCAGGACGTCCGCTGCTTGATTGTTTTCTCGGGCTATATGGTGAAACTCCAGCCCTTCGAACCGAGATGACATTTTTAGGACGGCGTTGCGGTAAGCTGCCATTTTTGGGTCCTTGGCGTCGAAGTCTCCATTTATTTGGGGTATCGCGAGGTTTGAATCCCCACGTACCTCTAGGCGCTGGATACCCATGGATACTGCTATCCGGAGACCATGTAGGAGGGCCTCATATTCGGCTGCATTGTTGGAATCCATGTACATGATTTGGAGCACATATTGGACTGTGTCTCCTGTGGGGGATGTCAGGACGACGCCAGCCCCCAGTCCGGCCAACATTTTGGAGCCGTCGAAATGCATAATCCAGTTTGAATATGTGCCGTACTCTTTAGGGAGCTCGGCCTCCGTCCATTCTGCGACGAAGTCGGCCAAAACTTGCGATTTAATAGCTCGCTGTGGCTTATAGGTTATATCGAACGTGAGAAGCTCGATGGCCCATTTTGCAATCTGGCCCGTTGCGTCACGGTTGTTGATAATATCGTTGAGTGGTACTTCCGAGGCTACTATTATGGAACACTCTTGAAAGTAGTGTTGTAGCTTCTGGGATGCCATGAATACCGCGTATGCAATCTTTTGATAATGCGGGTACCGTGATTTGCATGGAGTGAGGACAGTGGATACGTAGTAGACCGGCCTTTGAAGGGGGAATTTGTGTCCATCCATTTCCCGCTCGACAACGAGCACTGCGCTGACAACTTGATGTGTTGCTGCAATGTACAATAACATTGGTTCGCCGGTGTTCGGCGCGGCCAGGACTGGGTTTGTTGCCAATATGGCTTTTATTTCATCAAGTCCAGCCGTGACGGCCTCCGTCCACTCGAAGTGTTCGGTGCGCCGAAGGAGGCGATAGAGGGGTAGTGCCTTTTCTCCCAAGCGGGAGATGAAGCGGCTTAAAGCCGCCACGCATCCGATTAATTTTTGTATTTGTTTGAGGTCCTTTGGGATATCCAATTGTGACAAAGCTCGGATCTTGGTTGGATTTGCTTCAATTCCTCTACCGGATACAATGAAGCCCAAGAGCTTTCCAGCTGGAACGCCGAAGACGCATTTTTTCGGGTTGAGCTTGGTGTCATATTTTCGGAGGTTATCGAATGTAAGCCTCAAGTCGTCTACTAGAGATTCGACATGTCTTGATTTGACGACCACATCATCAACATACGCCTCCACTGTTTTGCCGATCTGATTTGCCAGACATGTCTGGATCATGCGCTGATATGTTGCGCCGGCGTTTTTCAGCCCGAAGGGCATTGTGTTGAAGCAGAATGGGCCGTATGGTGTGATGAATGCTGTTGCAGCTTGGTCTGATTCTGCCATCTTGATTTGATGGTATCCGGAGTATGCGTCGAGGAAACACAATGAGTCGTGTCCTGCGGTGGCATCGATAATTTGATCGATACGGGGGAGGGGGAAGGGATCCTTTGGGCAAGCCTTGTTGAGGTCTTTAAAATCGACACACAGGCGCCAGGATTTGTCCTTCTTTGGTACCATCACCAAGTTTGCTAGCCAGTCCGGATGTTTTATGTCTCTAATGAATCCGGCCTCCAATAGCTTGGCTAGCTCCTCTCCCATAGCCTGTCTCTTGGGTTCGGAAAAACGCCGAAGGGCTTGTTTGACAGGTTTGAATCCTTTTAGGATATTTAAGCTGTGTTCGGCCAGCCTATGTGGGATCCCTAGCATGTCTGAAGGGTGCCAGGCGAAAATGTCCCAGTTCTCTCGTAGGAACTCTCGCGGTGCGGCGTCTACATCAGGGTTCAGTCATGCCCCAATGGAAGCTGTTTTATTGGGGTCCGTTGGATGGACCTGGAATTTGACTATTTCGTCAGCTAGCTTGAAGGATGTGGATTTGGATCTCTTATCGAGTATCACATCATCCCTGTTAACCGTGGAGCGCAGCGCAGTCAGTTCCTCGGCCGCTAAGGCTTCGGATAGTGCCTCAAGGGCTAATGCGGCCGTCTTGTTTTCGGCGCGGAGTGCTACGTCCGGATCACTAGCTAGAGTGATAATTCCATTCGGCCCGGGCATCTTAAGCTTCATGTACCCGTAATGGGGTATTGCTTGGAAGATTGAGAATGCTTCCCGTCCCAGTAAAGCGTGATATCCGCTTTTGAATGGGGCCACCTGAAACGTGACTTCTTCGGACCTGTAATTATCCGGCGTGCCGAACACCACATCTAGTGTGATTTTTCCTATGTAGCGCGCTTCCCGACTGGGGATTATTCCTCTAAAGGTTGTGCTGCTTCGCTCGATGCGGTTCCAGTCTATTTCCATTTTTTGAAGGGTTTCCTCATAAATGAGGTTCAGTCCGCTGCCTCCATCCATGAGCACCTTGGTGAGGCGAAAGCCGTCCACTATGGGACTGAGGACCAATGCGGCTGGTGCTCGGGCTGTTCGGAATCTAGGTTCATCACTTGCGTTGAAGGTAATAGCAGTGTCGCTCCATGGATTTATTGTTGCAACTTGATAGACTTCGGCGAGGCTGCGGAGTGTTCTTTTTCGCATACTGTTTGATGCGAAAGTCTCGAAGACTGTGAGAACGGTACTGGTGTCCTCGGGCTGGCTTTCTGCGGCCTCCAGAATTAAGAGGTCCTCGCCAATTTTGGCCACCTGCCGGAGTATCCAACATGCTCTAAGGCTGTGAGTAGGTGTGGCGTCCTCTGTACTGTGGATTCTACAGGGTCCATCAAGCCACCTTTCCAGTACGGTTCCATGCCCTGTAGAGGGTTTTGGCTTTTTGGTGTTTATCCCGGGTGTCCTATGATGATGCACCCTCTTAGTTCGGACGGGATTACTATTCAAGGCCGGATTATCCCAAAATTTTATTTCGGTTTTCCAGGCGCTTTCCATCACACAGTATTTTTGTACTATGGACGCCAAGTTAGCGAAGCATGTAATATCATGACGACTTACAGCGTTAAGGATTCCCTCGTCCGTGCAATTACTGCAGAAAATTGAGATTGCGTCTCCCTCGCGGCAATCCTTTATCCTGTTCATAACCAGGAGGAATCTGGCCCAGTAATGATGTACTGTTTCCTCGGGCCTCTGCCTGATTTGGGAGAGATCGCTTATGTTCGGGTGGGCGGGTGTCGTTGAATCTGAAACCTCACCCAATCCAAGATTCGGAGGCCGAAGAGTTTCCGAACTCTGAAGTTTGAATTCTTGGATGTTGTCCAACGAATCTAGCCTGCTGCCTGATCCTAAGCTCAGGTCTTGAGTTATATCCTCCTCTCCCTGGGTATCCGGCTTGGAGGAGTCGGGAATTCTGACGTAGCTAGTCCTTAAAATAGATGAAGGGTCGCTGCTCTGCGCCTCTACCACGGCAACGTGGTGGGTGACTTGGGGAGAGTTAATTTCTCTTAGATCGGGTTTAAGCCCAACCTGGTCGTAATCTGTAGCGACCCCCAGGGCGGTGATACGATCCAAGAGCTCGTTTACGGAAGAGAGCTCCATTGGATCTAGCTGCTCGACGAGCTCCGAGCCGACGTGTAGGTTGCTTTTGATGACCTGAGAGGTCACCGTCGGCGCAACAGCCGAACAGGCAGTCATGAGGAAACCACCTAGCCGGAGAGTTTGGCTAACAGCCAAGGCTCCCTTAGCAATGGTGCCGTCTTTAAAAACGGGAGGAGGCATCCTTCCTGATTGCGACGACACAGAGGAACTCTCAATGAAAGCACCAATGTCGGTGTCAAAACCGGCGGATCTCGGGTAGTGGGTCCCGAACTGTGCGTCTAGGCCGGATGGTAATAGGAGGCAGGGAACACGATGTTTTACCCAGGTTCGGGCCCTCTTGATGGAGGTAAAACCCTACGTCCTGCTTGATTAATATTGATGATATGGGTAGTACAAAAGTAGATCTACCACGAGATCAAGGAGGCTAAACCCTAGAAGCTAGCCTATGGTATGATTGTTGTATATGGAGTTGATTGCCTACGGACTACAACCCTCCGGTTTATATAGACACCGGATAGGGTTAGGGTTACATAGAGTCGGTTACAATGGTAGGAGATCTTGAATATCCGCATCACCAAGCTTGCCTTCCACGCCAAGGAAAGTCCCATCCGGACACGGGACGAAGTCTTCAATGTTGTATCTTCATAGTCCAGGAGTCCGGCTGAAGGTATAGTCCGGCTACCCGAACACCCCCTAATCCAGGACTCCCTCAGTGTACGACTACATCAACCGCGTTGATAAACGCTTCCGCTTACGGTCTATGAGGGTACGTAGACAACACTCTCCCCTCTTGTTGCTATGCATCACCATGGTCATGCGTGTGCGTAGGAATTTTTTTGAAATTACTATGTTCCCCAACACTAAGGACTAACCCCTCCGGTTTATATAGACACTGGAGTGGGCTAGGGTTTGTACAGAGTCGGTTTACAGAGAAAGGAATCTTCATATCCGCACGCTAAGCTTGCCTTCCACGCCAAGGAGAGTCCCTCCAGACACGGGGAAAGTCTTTCGTCTTGTATCTCCACAGCCCATTAGGCCGGTCCATATCACATAGCCCGGACGCCCGAGGACCCCCTAATCCTGGACTCCCTCAGGCAGCACCGCCTCTCTTTCTCCCACCTCCGCCCGACCCCATGTTGCTCGAGGGCCTTGCCATCGCCGACCTCGCACCCCCTTTGCAATTTTTAAACAGCAGGTGGGCTACTCTCCTGTCTGCAGTCTAGTTTAACGGATGACGCCCCACCGACGGACCCCAATTCCTCCCTGTTCGGCTGGACCTCCACTCCAGTGAATTTGACCCCTTCTTGGTCGTTCCCGTATGGGAGAAAAGTGAGGAGTAGCTTCACTGTTTTTTTCAAATGTTGGCATGTAGTATTGATTTGTTTTTGTACATTGGCATGCAATATTTATTGTTTTTATTCAAATATTGGCATGTAGTAGTATTAATATGTGACCACGGAGGTTCATGTGAGTTCATTGCCAAACATGAACATGGAAGAAAGAACTACCAAAATATGCAAGTTTGAATAGAGTACATATACTTCATACACGAGTGCCTACATTTTGGTGCTTCAAGAAGCCATAGAAAAAACTAGTGGTGGTTTGGAAGTTCATAAATAAGAAAGAAAAGAAAATATATGTGGAAATAAAAATGTTGGCTCTAGCCCAATAGAAGTTGTCCTCCGGTGCCAGTGCAATGTTGAAGTTTGGAACTCGTAAATATTTTTATGTCATTATTTGATAAACGTAATGTTGATTGATGCTTAATTAGGGTTGACTTTCAGTCTGGTGGGGCTCCCTGTGTGATTGATTGATGTTCTTAAAGGAAGAATCCCAAGTGTTTTTGTGGGGTCGCTTCTCTTTCTTCTCCTTGTGCTAGACCTTGGTAATGCACTAGGGGAAGGAGGAGAAGCGACCATCAACGACGGTCAAAATATCAGCGAGGGAGTGTCCACCATATATACACCAACATTGTTAGTACTCATGTAGATCTATGTTCTTGAGGGAAGCATCCCGACTGTTATCGCGGGGGTTGCTTTTGTTTCTTCTCCTTGTGCTAGACCTTTTGTTAATGCACTCGGGGAAGCAAGAGGAGCGACCATCACTGACAGTCAAAATATCCGTGAATGCCCACCATATATACCACCACTTCAGAGATGAGAGTTGTTCAAGGGAGACTCGACAGACTAAAATTCAACCCATGATGAATAGTGATTTGTGTGTTGACTTACTGAATTTGTCGTTGATTTTTAATCTTTCAATTATGAACACGTCAAATGGATGACGAGGGTAGGATCGTCGAGTGCGATGACTATACCGATGAGGGGTGTGTGTGTGATGATACTCACATGGAAAACGATAGGTGCTTCTCCCTCACGCTTAAAGAGGGCTTCAAATATTATATGTTATATAGTTCTGCACATGTTTCTTCTTAATTAAGCATAGCTTAAGTTTTTTGCTTTTAACGTGTAATTTCTATTTTTTTTATAATTTGACTAGTGCATCCCCTGCTATGCAAGACATCATGTCCTAGAGAAGCTCTATTTCGATGATATGGATAAGGTGGATGAGAGGACAACTTACCTTAAGACGAAACATGGTTTCATTTTCGAGGCTACGGTCTACAATGATGTAGGTCACCGATATTTTGCTTGTGCAAATTGGAAAGGATTATGCAAGGCTTACAGATTTAAGGTGGGTGTGAGCATAACCTTCGATATTGGCATCGTTCCTCGATATGTTCTAGTCACTTTCTCAATATGATCAAGACATTTAGGTGGATCTGGATATGATTCCAATTCTTCCTCCGTGTGAGTTTCTAAAACAAATTTGTTAAATAATCTATATTGCTTATTTAAAAATGGTTGTTTTTACTCCTAACTTAACTTGTTTATTTTAAATTTGACAAATTATTTTCTATCTCCAAGAAAAAAAACACAGAATATAGTAGACACAACCTATTACACTGCTGGCTTAGAGCGTACTTGGGAGGAGAAGAATTATCTTGTCTCCTTTGTTAATGTTGTCGAGTCGTTTAAGGGCATTTATGGAGCTGGCTGAAATCTAGATGATACGTGCCACTATTCCACAAGTTGAGCGATACTAACATTCGTAGAAAATGCATGGTAATATTTTTTTACTATTGTGTCACTAGTCCATCTTTTTCATACATACTTCTTAAATAAACTACATTACTTACTATGTTACTATTATGTTCTTCAACACAAGCTCCCCAAGTGTTGTTGCCCTGCACTGATGGATGTGCAAGGTGAGATGACAATTATTTGCCATGAGAAGACCAATTTCAAATATAGATAATCGACTGAATGCCTCAAAATTGAAGGATGGAGGCGAATAGTGGAATGATTGTGGGCCAGAAATTGGAAACCGGTGAATCTATGTGCACCATCATGGAGATGGAAGGCTATTCCTATTCTTTTATCTTTCCTAAAAGAGAGGAGTAGGTCCTAGTACTTGTCATGGTCAGTACTAACTAACTAGTGGATATTTGTACCGTCGATCGTGTTATGACTACTATGTGCTGGGAAGTTATCTACCTAGGATGGTAACAATTAGTTGGTGCATTTTTAGTCATGATTGATAAGAATTAGCTAGTGGTTAACATATGATGATGAGACATTGTTATATCACTATGATGATGGTGATGAGACATTGTTGTATCATATACTCTCAATGTTGTATGTATATGTTGGACTGTATAAAAACTTGTATAATTGTTGTATAAATACTACATAAATATGCAAAAAATACACAACGGTAGTAGTAGAACAGGGTCTAGACCCGTGCTACAACTAAGTAGTAGTAGCGCGGGCTAGCACTCGCGCTACTACTACCCCGTTAGTTGTAGCATGGCAGTAGTGGTGAGGGCACCCGCGCTACTACTAGACTTTTACCCCGTGCCACTACTAGGATTCTCCCTAGTAGTGTAATGCTACTTGTGAGCTGTGTTGGTATTTTCCCCAAAGAGGAAGGGTGAAGCAATATAGTAGTAGAGAAGTATTTCCCTTAGTGAGAACCAAGGTTATCGAACCAATAGGAGAACCACAGAAATCCTAGTGAACAACACCTACACATAAGAGCAAATACTTGCACCCAACGCGCGCAAGAGGGTCGTCAATCCCCTTGAACTCATTACTTGCAAGGATTAAATCCGATAGTGATAGATAGATAAATTAAAAGTAAAAGTAAAGTTAATAAATTGTAGCAATGTATTTTTGATTTTAGTAATATGATTAAAGTAGACCCGGGGGCCATAGTTTTAACTCGAGGTTTCTCTCTTGAAATACAACATACGGTGGGTAGACAAATTATTGTTGGGCAATTGATAGAAAAGCACATAGTTATGACGATATTCATGGCAATGATCATGTATATATGCATCATGTGTGTGATAAGTAGATCGAAATGATTCTGCATCTACTACCATTACTCCACTAATCGATCGCTATCCAACATGCATCTATAGTATTAAGTTCATAACAAACAGAGTAATGATCTAAGCAAGATGGCATGATGTAGAAAAAGTAAACTCAAGCAATATGATTAAACCCCATCATTTTATGCTTAATGGCAACAATACAATATGTGGCTTGCTACCCCTTCTATCATGAGGTGAGGACACCGCAAGATTGAACCCATCACAAAGCACCTGTCGCACTGAAGATAAATCAATCAAGTTGGCCAAACCAAACGGATAGATCGGAGGGAATACAAAGCTATAACAATCATGCATAATAAAGTTTAGCAAAGACTCCATTACTTTCAATGAATATTCTAAAGCATAAACTCACAATTCAACGAATCCCAACAAACACACCACAAAAGAATTACATCAAATAGAACACCATGGAGATCATGGATAACATTATATTGAAGATCAAAGAGAGAAGAAGCCATCTAGCTACTATCTATGGACCCGTAGTCTGTGGTGAACTACTTGATATTTTGTATAATCATCCACAAATTCAAACCATGAGTAGGGCAATTACGTATCATTAATTTCATTCTCTCCCAAGGTTGTGCAACATGTTCATGATCAAGTTTCTTAAAATTCATAATATCGTTTCTAAGAGAGATGATCTTAGCGGGAGGAAAATACTTAGAGATAAAAGCATCTTTGCATTTGTTCCATGAATCAATACTATTTTTAGGCAAAGATGAAAACCAAGCTTTAGCACGATCTCTAAACGGAAAAGGAAATAGCTTTAATTTAACAATATCATTATCAACATATTTCTTCTTTTGCATGTCACACAAATCAACGAAGCTATTAAGATGGGTAGCGACATATTCACTAGGAAGGCCAGAAAACGGATCTTTCATGACAAGATTCAGCAAAGCAGCATTAATTTCACAAGATTCAGCATCGGTAAGAGGAGCAATCGGAGTGCTAAGGAAATCATTATTGTTGGTATTGGTGAAGTCACACAATTTAGTATTATCTTTAGCCATCGCGACAACAAGCAATCTAACACACGAGAAAACAAAAAACAAACGGGCCAAAAGAGGCAAAAATAGAAAGAGAGGGAGGATAGAGAGAGAGAGGGCGAATAAAACGGCAAGGGTGAAGTGGGGGAGAGGAAAACGAGAGGCAAATGGCAAATAATGTAATGCGGGGGATAGGGATTGTGATGGGTACTTGGTATGCTGACTTTTGCGCAGACTCCCCGACAACGGCGCCAGAAATTCTTCTTGCTACCTCTTGAGCACTGCGTTGGATTTCCCCGAAGAGGAGAGGATGATGCAGCAAAGTAGCGTAAGTATTTCCCTCAGTTTTTGAGAACCAAGGTATCAATCCAGTAGGAGGCTACGCGCGTGTCCCTTGTACCTACACAAAAACAATAGCTCAACGCAACCAACGCGCTTAGGGGTTGTCAATCCCTTCACGGTCACTTACGAAAGTGAGATCTGATAGAGATGATAAATAATATTTTTGGTATTTTTGGTATAGAGATGCAAAGTGAAAAGTAAAAGGCAAAGTAAAAAGTAAAGCAATAATAAAGTAATGGAGATTGATATGATGAGAAAGAGACCCGGGGGCCACAGGTTTCACTAGTGGCTTCTCTCAAGAGCATAAGTATTCTACGGTGGGTGAACAAATTATGTTGAGCAATTGACAGAATTGAGCATAGTTATGAGAATATCTAGGTATGATCATGTATATAGGCATCATGTCCGAGACAAGTAGACCTACTCCTACCTGCATCTACTACTATTACTCCACTCATCGACCGCTATCCAGCATGCATCTAGAGTATTAAGTTAAAAACAGAGTAACGCCTTAAGAAAGATGATATGATGTAGAGGGATAGTTTCCTGCAATATGATAAAAACCCCATCTTGTTATCGTCGATGGCAACAATACAATACGTGCCTTGCTGCCCCTTCTGTCACTGGGAAAGGACACCGCAAGATCGAACCCAAAGCTAAGCACTTCTCCCATGGCAAGAACGACCAATCTAGTAGGCCAAACCAAACTGATAATTCGAAGAGACTTGCAAAGATAACCAATCATACATAAAAGAATTCAGAGAAGATTCAAATATTATTCATAGATAGACTAGATCATAAACCCATAATTCATCGGTCTCAACAAACACACCGCAAAAAGAAGATTACATCGAATAGATCTCCACGAGAGAGGGGGAGAACATTGTATTGAGATCCAAAAAGAGAGAAGAAGATATCTAGCTACTAACTATGGACCCGTAGGTCTGAAGTAAACTACTCACACTTCATCGGAGGGGCTTGGATGATGATGTAGAAGCCCTCCGTGATCGATTCCCCCTCCGGCGGAGCTCCGGAACAAGCCCCAAGATGGGATCTCATGGGTACAGAAAGTTGTGGCGGTGAAATTAGGTTTTTGGCTCCGTCCCCGATCGTTTGGGGGTATGTAGGTATATATGGGAGGAAGGAGAACGTCAGTGGAGCTTCGAGGGGCCCACGAGACAGGGGGCGCGCCCTAGATGGGCGCCCTCCACCCTCGTGACCACCTCGTGGCTTTCTTCACGGAGGGTCCAAGTCTCCTGGATCTTATGTGATGAGAAAATCATGTTTCCGAAGATTTCATTCTGTTTGGACTCCGTTTGATATTCTGTTTCTCCGAAACACTGAAATAGGCAAAAAACAACAATTCTGGGTTGGGCCTCCGGTTAATAGGTTAGTCCCAAAAATAATATAAAAGTGGAAAATAAAGCCCAATATAGTCCAAAACAGTAGATAATATAGCATGGAGCAATAAAAAAGTATAGATATGTTGGAGACGTATCACTCACCATCATTGGAAGGTAGCAAGGATGATGTAGAAGCCCTCCGTGATTGATTCCCCCTCTGGCAGAGTACCGAAAAAGGCCTCCAGATGGGATCGCGATAGAACAGAAGCTTGTGGCCACGGAAAAAGTGTTTCAGGTCGCTCTCTGTTGGTTTGAGGATTTGTGGGAATTTACAACGCTGGAATTAGGTCAAACGGATATGTGTGGGACCCACGAGCTCAGGAGGTGTGCCCCCCTAGGTGCGCTTTGTGTGAGCTCGTCACTCTCCCATAGATCTTATGGCCTCCTCCCAAACGTTCTAGGGTCCCTTCTGGTCCAGAAAAAATCACTGTAAAGTTTCATCGTGTTTGGACTTCGTTTGGTACATAGTTCCTGAAAAGCCAAAAACAAGCAAAAAACAAGAAATCACACTGGGAATTGAGTTTACGTTAGTCCCCAAAAATGATATAAAATGGAACAATAAAGAATATAAACATCCAAGATTGATAATATAATAGCATGAAACAATAAAAAATTGTAGATACGTTGGAGACATATCATGTAGTAGCCATGGCATGGTGGTAAAAGAGACACGAGATTTCACCCAGGTTCAGGATCTCCGAGAAGATAAAACCCTACGCCCTGCTTGTGTTGTATTGATTTTGAGCAGTGTACAAATTATAGGTTGATTTGCCACGAGATCGATGATATAGTCTATGAGCCCTACCCCCTGGTTTATATAGATACTGATGGTCCAGGGTTACAGCAAGGTCGGTTACACATAAGGTATTTGTGTTGTAGACGACATCTAAGTCTTGAAGTATGCGCCAATTCTTCAGAAATATTCCTTCCATGCGCCATGGGCCATTATGACATGGCCCATTGGTGAGCCAACATGGGGTTCTCGGCCCGTCCCACCTGGTCGGGAGATGATGTGATGAGTGATCCCTAATCCGGGACACCATTGATACATCTCTGATGTATCTATAATTTTTGATTGTTTCATGCTATTATCATACCACTTTTACACAGTTTTGGCAACAATTTATATTGTTCTATATAGACAAGGAATGACCTAATTTTTTGGATTTGTTCTGGATATATGCGTTTTGGGAAAAAGAATCAATGAAAGGCGAACTCCGCCTATGTTGTCTCAACATAGCCGGTCCCAAGCTCGGGTAAAGGAGGAGCGTTGTGATAGGCTTTGTGAGGCAACTAAAAACTCAGCCACTCTTATGGAGATGAAAGCCAAACTATTTTCGTTGGGGCGTAACCCTCTTAGCGACGCACCACTTCGGAACCCGAGTGTGGTGTCAAATGGGCAAGGGTCGAGCCATCACCCCCCGATGGCGCGCCGTATCTTGATCTCGATACGGTGTCAAGTGAGCGAGGATCGGGTCGGCACATCCTTAGGGGCGCGCTACATCGGCGCCTGGATGTAGTGAAAACTGAGCAACAGTCTTCGCATTTGACTCAACGAGTGCGAAGGGTAAGGAAGCTAGCCGAGCCTAGGAGGATTTGCTTAGGTAGCTGGAACATAGTTTCTTTGACAGGGAAACTTCGGGAGCTAGTTGATGCAGCGGTGAGGAGAAGGGTTGATATCCTTTGCGTCCAAGAAACCAAATGGAGGGGGTCAGAAGGCAAAGGATGTGGAGGATACCGGCTTCAAGCTATGGTACACGGGGACAACTACAAACAGAAATTGTGTAGGCATCTTGATCAACAAGAGCCTCAAGTATGGAGTGGTAGACGTCAAGAGACGTGGGGACCGGATTATCCTGATCAAGCTGGTAGTCGGGGACTTAGTTCTCAATGTTATCAACGCGTATGCCCCACAAGTAGGCCACAATAAGAACACCAAGAGGGAGTTCTGGGAAGTCCTGGAGGACATGGTTAGGAGTGCACCGATTGGCGAGAAGCTCTTCATAGGAGGAGACCTTAATGGCCACGTGGGTACATCTAACACATGTTCTGAAGGGGTGCGTGGGGGCTTTTGCTATGGCATCAGGAATCAAGAAGCAGAAGAGGCCTTAAGCTTTGCTCTAGCCTATGACTTGATCGTAGCTAACACCCTCTTTACAAAGAGATAATTAGATCCAGTGACATTTAGTAGTGGCCAACACTCTAGCCAGATTGATTTTATCCTCTTGAGAAGAGAAGATAGGTGTGTGTGCCTAAATTGAAGTGATACCTGGAGAGAGTGTTTTCCCTCGGAAAAAGATGGTGCTTGCTGACTTCCGCTTTCGAATCTGTGTATAGCGGGATAAGCATGCTAAAGTCGCTAGAACAAAGTGGTGGAAGCTCAATGGGGTAGCTGAGGTGTTCAAGGAGAGGGTCATTAAGGAGGGCCCTTGCGAGGAAGAGGGATGCAGACAATGGGTGGATGAAGATGGTGATTTGCATTCGTAAGGTGGCGTCGGAGGAGTTTGGAGTGTCTAGAGGAAGGAGACGCGAAGCTAAGGATACCTGGTGGTGGAATGATGATTTTTAGAAGGTGATTAAGGAGAACAAAATTGTTTCAGACGCCTATACCTGGATAGGAGTGCAGACAACATAGAGAAGTACAAGATGGCGAAGAAGGACACAAGCGAGCTATCAGTGAAGCAAGGGGTCGGGTGTATGAGGACCGCTACCAATGGCTTTGCATGAAGGAAGGCAAAAGGGACATCTATAAGATGGACAAGATCCACTAGAGGAAGACGAGGGATGTTGGCCAAGTCAAATGCATCAAGACGGAGCAGACCAACTCCTGGTGAAGGACGAGGAGATTAAGCATAGATGGTGGGGTACTTCGACAAGCTGTTCAATGGGGAGAATGAGAGTTCTACCATTGAACTGGACGACTCCTTTGATGAGACCAACATGCGTTTTGCGCGGCGAATCCATGAGTCTAAGGTCAAGGAGGCTTTAAAAGGATGAAAGGAGGCAAGGAGGTGGGCCCTGATTGTATCCCCATTGAGGTGTGGAAAGGCCTTGTGGACATAGTGATAGTATGGCTAACCAAGCTTTTCAACCTCATTTTTCGGGCAAACAGCATGTCGGAAGAATGGAGACGGAGTATATTAGTACCAATCTTCAAGAAAAAGGGGGGGTGTTCAGAGTTGTACTAAGTACAGTGGAATTAAGCCGATGAGCCATACAATGAAGCTATGTGAGAGAGTCATTGAGCACCACTTAAGAATCATGAAAAGCATGACCAAAAATCAGTTTGGTTTCATGCCTAGGAGGTCGACAATGGAAGTCATTTTCTTGGTACGACAACTTATAGAGAGATACAGGGAGCAAAAGGACTTGCATATGGTGTTCATTGACTTGGAGAAGGCCTATGATAAGATACCGCGGAATGTCATGTGGTGGGCCTTAGAGAAACACAAAGTCCCAGCAAATTACATTACCCTCATCAAGGACATGTACTATAATGTTGTGACAAGTGTTCGAATAAGTGATGTCGACACTGATGACTTCCCGATTTAGGACTACATCAGAGGTCAGCTTTGAGCCCTTATCTTTTTGCCTTGGTCATGGATTGATACGTCTCCGGCATATCTACTTTTCCTAATGCTTTTGCTCTTGTTTTGGACTCTAATTTGCATGATTTGAATGAAACTAACCCGGACTGACGCTATTTTCAGCAGACTACCATGGTGTTGTTTTTGTGCAGAAATAAAAGTTCTCGAAATGGAACAAAAATCTTTGGAGAATTTTTATAAAATAAAAGAAAAATACTGGAGCCAAGAACCACCAAAGGGGGGGGGTCCCTGGGTGAGCACAACCCACCAGGGCGCGCCCCCTCCAAGCGTGCCCAGGTGGGTTGTGCCCACCTGGTGGCCCCTCTGACACTATAAAATCCTATTTTTGGAGAAAAAATCAGGGAGAAAGAATTATCGCATTCCACGATACGGAGCCGCCGCCACCTCCTGTTCTTCATCGGGAGGCCAGATCTGGATCTGTTTGGGGCTCCGGAGAGGGGGGGTCTTGGGTCTTCATCATCACCAACCCTTCTCCATCTCCAATTCCATGATGCTCCCCACCGGGAGTGAGTAATTCCTTCATAGGCTCGCTGGTTGGTGAGGAGTTGGATGATATTTATCATGTAATCGAGTTAGTTTTGTTAGGACTTGATCCCTAGTATCCATTATGTTTTGAGATTGATGTTGTTATGACTTTGCCATGCTTAATGCTTGTCACTTTGGGCCCGGGTGCCATGATTTTAGATCTGAACCGTTTATGTAATCACCATTATATCTGTGTTCTAGATCCTATCTTGCAAGTTGTAGACACCTATTACAAGTTATGATCCGCATACCCCAAGGTGACAATAATTGGGATTGTTTCTAGTGATTACTGTAGTTTGAGGAGTTCATGTATTCACTATGTGTTAACAATTTTTGTTTCGGTTCTCTATTAGAAGTAGGCCTTAATATCCCTTAGTTTCCTTATGGACCCCGCTGCCACGGGAGGGTAGAATAAAATATGTCATGCAAGTTCTTTCCATAAGCACGTATGACTATTTACGGAATACATGCCTATATTATATTTATGAACTGAAGCTAGTGTCATATCGCCCTAGGTTATGACATTATATGATGAATATCATCCAATGAATCCACCGATCCAATGCCTCCAAATTTTCCGCATATTGTTCTTGCTAAGTTACTACTATTGCTGTTACTATTACACTTGCTACAAAATCATTGATATCACTGTTACCGTTATTGCTATTGTTACCACTACTATCAAAACTATCATATTACTGTGCTACTGATCATATTGATGTAGATAATTAATCTCCAGGTGTGGTTGAATTGACAACTCATATGCTAATACTTGCGAATATTCTTTGGCTCCCCTTGTGTCGAATCTATAAATTTGGGTTGGATACTCTACCCTCGAAAACTGCTGCGATCCCCTATACTTGTGGGTTATCAAGACCTTTTTCTGGCGCTGTTGCCAGGGAGCATAACTATATTTGTTGAGTCACTTGGGATTATTATCAATTTATCACTATGAAGAATCTGAAGGATACCAAGACCAAGATTTTTCCCTCTAAGATGAGGGGAGGTAAGGAACTGCCATCACACTCTGCATTTGATTCAACTTCTATTTTGAGTAGGCTTGCACCACCACCACATGCTATTAATTCTGATATGTCGCAAGTTATTGATGATGCTACTTCTGCTATGAATGCTACTCATGATGATGCTAGTACCTTGCTTGATGATAATATGCCACTAGTTAAATTTCTTGATGAACAAATTGCTAGAGCTAAAGATATTGAGAATGCTGAAACTGATGAGATTATTGATACTGATGAAGTACTTGAAACTGGAAATCTTGAAACATCTATTAGGCCTAGCTCTCCGAGATATGAATTGCCTAAGATGCGTGAAGGTTATTTTATGGATGAGGAGAGAACTAGAGATTTTATTGCTTGCAATGATAGAGATGATCTTAAGAAATTATTATGCAAACTGAAAGAGAAATCTTTGAATTCTAGAATGAAATGTGATCCCAAGTTTGCTACTTCACCTATCTTTGTTAATGATAAGGATTATGAATTCTTTGTCAACCCAGAGTCAATTACTTTGGTTGAATCTGATCCTTTCCATGGCTATGAAACTAAGACTGTTGTGGCACACCTTACTAAACTAAATCATATGGCCACCCTATTTTCTCACGATGAGAAGATTCGTTACTACTATATTCTCAGATTATTTCTTTTAAAGGGTGATGCTAAGATATGGTACAATACTCTTGCTCCTGGTTGTCTGCGTAGTCCCCAGGATATGATTTATTACTTCTCTGAAAAATATTTTCTTGCTCATAAGAAATAAGTTGCCTTATAGGAAATATTTAACTTTGTGAAAATTGAACAAGAGAGTCTCCCACAAGCTTGGGGGAGGCTTCTCCAATTGCTTAATGCTTTGCCTGATCATCCTCTTAAGAAAGTTGAAATACTTGATATCTTCTATAATGGACTAACCGATGCTTCTAGGGACTTCCTAGATAGTTGTGTTGATTGTGTTTTCAGGGAACTGTTGGGGTACACAAACAGAGGTGTATGTTTCCCCTGACTTGTGGATAGACAATATGCCTCTGACGCAGCAACACCAAAGATACAACAAGATCAAGCCCCCAAGCCAGAGAAATAGCTCTTTGAGGAATCAAAGGAAGGATCAAGAAGACCAAGACAAGACAAAGGAACAAGATATTACTAAGGAAAGACCTACCTTGTCGGGCAGGCAAGACTGGTCGGGTCGAGGCCTTGCCAAGGACAAGTACCAAGATTCCCCCGACAGGCTTGCCGGGGCCACCAAGGGAGAATCGCCCGCCAAGACTCCATCGCTCCACCGCATAGTGATGTAAGTGAAAGTGCAACTATCCCTGGGTGGTTTTAGTAATTCCTAACAACATATAGCTCATTGAGCTAATGCTACTTCAAGATAAACATTTCAGGAAAGCTCAATGATTGGCATGGCATGGGTGAGAAATGTGGACCCCTCAAAATGCTAAGGACAAAGGATTGGCTCAAGCTCAAAGCTCAGGACTACATTTTTTCATTTTAAGTGATCCAAGATCACATTGAGTCCATAGGAAAAGCCAATACTATCAAGAGGGGGTGAGGTGTTGCTTAATGAGTTTCTTGCTCAAAGTGCTTAGTGATATGCTCCAAAAACCCTCAACTACTTTCTCACATCCACATATGTCCCAAACCAAAAGTCAAACTCGGCCCCACCGAAACTGTCTATCCGGCGCCACCGAGCTGTTCAGTTGACATAGCCACTGCCAGAAACCCTAGTCTTTTTGGTCTTACCGATAGGGATCTCGGTCTCACCGAGATGGGATTGCAAACTCTCTGTTCTACTTTCATAATGTTTTGGCCAAACCGAGATGAGCGACCGGTCCCATTGAGATTGCAATGCAAACTCTCTGTTCTCCTTTTGTAACATTTCGGTACAACTGAGATGAGCGATCGGTCCCACCGAGTTTGCCTGGCCAACTCTCTATTTGTCTATTACCAAAATCGGTCCCACCGAGTTTGTGTAATCGGTCTCACCGAGTTGACATGTCGGTCCCACCAAAATCCTAACGGTCACATTATGAACTAAATCGGTCTGACCGAGTTTCACAATTCGGTCCCACCGAGTTTGGTAAATTGTGTGTAATGGTTAGATTTTGTGTGGAGGCTATATATACCCCTCCACCCACTCTTCATTCGTGGAGAGAGCCATCAGAACATGCCTACACTTCCAACATACATTTTCTGAGAGAGAACCACCTACACTTGTGTTGAGGTCAAGATATTCCATTCCAGCCACATAAATCTTGATCTCTAGCCTTCCCCAAGTTGCTTCCACTCAAATCATCTTTCAACCAAATCCTATCCTATGAGAGAGAGTTGAGTGTTGGGGAGTCTATCATTTGAAGCACAAGAGCAAGGAGTTCATCATCAACACACCATTTGTTACCTCTTGGAGAGTGGTGTCTCCTATATTGGTTAGGTGTCACTTGGGAGCCTCCGTCAAGATTGTGGAGTTGAACCAAGGAGTTTGTAAGGGCAAGGAGATCGCCAACTTTGTGAAGATCTACCCTAGTGAGGCAAGTCCTTCGTGGGCAACGACCATGGTGGGATAGACAAGGTTGCTTCTTCGTGGACCCTTCGTGGGTGGAGCCCTCCGTGGACTCGCGCAACCGTTACCCTTTGTGGGTTGAAGTCTCCATCAACGTGGATGTACGATAGCACCACCTATCGGAACCACGCCAAAAATCTCCATGTCTACATTGTGTTTGCTCCGTCCAAACTCCTCCCTTTACCTTCATATGCAATTGCTTTACTTTCCGCCGCTATACTCTTAGAATTGCATGTGTAGGTTGATTGCTTGACTTGTGCTAAGTTGCTAAAATCTGCCAAGAACTAAAATTGGGAAAAGGCTAGATTTTTATTTGGTCAAGTAGTCTAATCACCTCCTCTAGACATACTTTTGATCCTACAAGTGGTATTAGAGCGTTGGTCTCCATTTGCTTTGATTTCCATAGCTTTTGGTGGTCATAGCCTTGGTTTCACAACCTAGGAGATTATGGCGTCTAGCGAGGGAAATTACCACCGTAGAGGTCCTTACTTTGATGGTACTAATTTTGCTAGTTGGAAGCATAAGATGAAAATGCATATTCTTGAACATAACCCCGCCGTTTGGGCTATTGTGTGTATTGGCTTGCAAGGTGAATTATTTGATGGGAGAGAACCGAACTGTGAAGCTACTTCGGAAGAGTTGAAGATGCTGCAATACAATGCTCAAGCTTGTGATATTCTCTTCAACGGATTGTGCCCCGAAGAATTCAACAAAATCAGCTGTCCTGAGAATGCAAAGGAAATTTGGGGTACTTTGATTGATATGCACGAAGGTACCAACTCCGTCAAGGAATCCAAATTGGATGTGCTTCAAAGTCAACTTGACAAGTTCAAAATGAAGGATGTTGAAGGTGTCGCTGAAATGTACTATAGGCTTGGTCTCATTACAAATGAGATTGCCGGCTTAGGAAGTGAAGTGATGACCGACAGATTCATCATCAAGAAGATCCTAAGAGCCTTGGATGAAAAATATGATACCGTGTGCACATTGATCCAAATGATGCCCAACTACAAAGATCTCAAGCCAACGGAAGTCATTGGAAGAACTGTTGCTCATGAGATGTCACTCAAGGATAAGGAAGAGCTCCACAACAAGTCAAGTGGTGCCTACAAAGCCTCATGTGATGCCCCCACATCATCAAATGAGAAGCAAACCTTCAATGAAGAATTGAGCCCAATGGTGAATAATTTCAACAAGTTCTACAAGAGTAGAAGCAAGGAAAGAAGTTCCAAGTCAAGGTCCTACAATGACAAAAGATCTTCTAGTCGTGAGCATAACTACTACAATTGTGGAAGACCCGGACACTATTCAAATGAGTGCACGACTCCTTACAAAAGAAGAGAAGATTCTCTCAAAAGAAGAAGTAGGAGAGAAGAATCACCGCTAAGAGAGAGAAGGAGTAGAGATGATCGTTATGAACGAAGACCCTCTCGGAGGAGCAAGGATTCGGAGAGGAAGGACAGATCATCAAATAGCTACACAAAAAGAAGACATCAAGCTCATGTTGGTGAATGGGTATCCGGCTCCGACTCCGACAATCACTCCGGAAGAAGCTATCACTCCGACTCCGAATATATTCAAGATGAAGGTGTTGCAGGTCTAGCACTTGTGTCAACCGACTCTTACGACATATTTGACTCACCAAATGAAGGAATTGGAAGATGCTTCATGGCTAAAGGTCCAAAGGTAACACGCCCCGAGTATGTTGATTTCAATAGTGATGAAGATGATTTGCTAGGAGATGATGATTTACTTGTTGACAACTCTAGTTATGAGAACTATGATGAACTTGCTATTAATCAAGATAAAACGAATGACGATGATAAGAAGAAGATTGAGCGTCTAACTAAAGAACTAAACACTCTTAAGTTAGCTAATGAAACTACATTGGAAGATCATCGAAAACTTTTAAAGACTCATGAGAAGCTATGCTTTGAAAAACTCAACCTTGAGCAAGGGCATGAGTTCTTAAAAGCAATCAATGATGATCTTCGCAAGAAAAGTTCTTTTTACATTGCCAAGCATTTACTCTTGTCTACTTACATGCAACAAGTTAAAACTAGCAACAAGAGTAAGAAAGATTCTTCTTCTAGTAGTAACAACAATCATGCTAAATCCAATATTGTTGCTTCTAGTAGTTCTGTTGATTCCACTAATGATTCTCTTAGCCCAGTTACACTTGAGCATGAAAACAATTTATTAAAGGGAATTATACAGAAAGGTGTTTACAAGAGCCTTGCCGGGAGTAAGAAATTTGAGGAAATTGTATGCAAGCAAGGAAGATACCGGAAGAATCAAGGTGTAGGTTTTGAATGAAAGTTCAATGCCAATGGAGTTGAGTGGGAAGAGGATCAATAACCCAAGACGAAGTTTGTTCCTCAACAAGAGAAGTATGATCCTACTTCTTTCCAAGGAACACAAGCTCAAGATGATATTCCACCACAAGACCACAAGCTAAAAGGCAAGGACATGCTTCAAGAGGAGATTGATGCATTTGAAGAAGCACCTAAGTCCTTGGTCAAGTGGGTTCCCAAGACTACATCAAGTTCTACTTCATCAAGTACGACTACAACTCCAAGGATTCCCGTCAAGATGGTGTGGATCCCGAAGAAGAAGAACTAGAGAGTTCTTGAGGGTGACTCCACCGACATACTTCACTCATATCATTTTGGCGAGGACAAGTGCAAACAACTTCCATATCTTGCACTAGTTCAAGGAGTCACAAACCCTCTTGTTGGTAAGACAAGGGACAAGGTAAGCTAATTCTTTCATGGACATCATCCTATGTGAACATCACTCTATGTGAACATCACTCTTTGTCTGTGGATATCCTTGTTTGTTCCTTGTGAGACTAACCCATGTAGGTATTGAAAGTGCAACTCACTCCAAAGGATTGCTCCAAAAGATCTACATCAACATTGAGCATCTACATCTTCAACACCTACATGAAGTCATCATCGACAAAACCCAAGGTTAGTTCATCCCTCTTAGAGGGGATATCACATCTAGGGGCAGCTTTACTCCAATCAATTGAGCTAAAGCAACTCTAATGGTGTGAACACAACAATGCTTTATGTAAAAGTGGCAACCCCACTTGTGCTTAAACGATGAGTATGACCTACGATCAAATGTTCTCATTTGACTCCTAAGTCAATATACTCATATATAGACGACCTAGTCATCGCCAAATTTCTTGATAGATGCTAGAGTGATTGTGCATGCTTTGTCACATATTTCATTTGCCATCTTATTGTGTGAGCATGTTGGATGCATATTTTACTCATTCGAGGACATCCATTTGTTGCTTTGATTGTTTTTTCTCTTTTGCCAAATGCATGGACAAGAATGCCTAAGAACTCCCTCTAGCTATCTATGCTTTCCTCGTCTCAAACTCTATTCATGCTATATCACAAAGTTTGATCAAGTCAGATTCGAACCACTCTGTGTGAGGAGCACTTGGAGTCCCCGATTCGTCATAGACTTAAACTTACAAAACCTCTTTGTGCATTTCGGTCTGACCGATTCATCCTTTTCGGTCCTACCGAGATCACTTAGTTGATCTAGGTTTTCAATCTCGCTGCAACTGATTAGAACCTTTCGGTCACACTGAGTTGCAGTAACCGCTTGCAATTCTACATCTCGGTGCCACCGAGTTGTTCCACTCGGTCACACCGACAGGGTCAGGTTATATATACTGACGGGTCAAATTTTGGAATTTTTTCCGAAACCCTTCACCCATGCGTAACCTCCTCTGCCTCTTCAGGTCTCCGAATCGTCCTCTCGCCGCTAGCGACCTCCCGCCGCTGGTCTCTGCCGCCGTCAACGGCAATCTGCTTCGCCGTTGCCACCGTAGTGAACACTCGCCGCTCTAGGGTAAGTGTTCGACCCCTTGTGCTGTCTTTTTCACTCCGATTCCTAGCACAAGGACAACTCCATGTTTCTTGCCATGATTGAGATTGCTCCATCCAGCTAAAACTCCCTTAGGTCTAGATTGATTCAAAAAATTTAGGGTTAGCTCTCCGCAGAACTCATCTCGGACCGACCAAACTGTAGAAATCGGTCTCACCGATTCGGCCTTGGCCATTGCACATGCGCTTTTCGGTCTGACCGAAACATGCAAATCGGTGTGACCCAGTTCAAGATTCTGTGAAACCCTAGCAATCTCGGTGCCACCGAACGGTGACTCGGCCCTACCGAGTTCACTAGTTTAGGTTCCAAGTGTTGCTTCGGTATCACCGAGTTTGTCAATTCGGTAGCTTTGAGATCACTTCTGTAGAGAACTAAAACTAAGATTTTTGACTCAATTATTTTGCAAAACCTATCTACTTTGTGATGCTCATCTACTCTACCTCATCTACAACCTATTCACAGGGTCTGCTAACAGTTTGCCTGCAAGATGTCTGATCAAAGTGACAGCCAGAACAAATCTGAAGAGCGGGTTCAGATGAGTGAGGGCACTAGTCCCTCCAGCTCTTCTGATGATGGAAGCAGGAGCACTCCAAGAAACTTACCTAAGGCAGCAACCAGATCCAGGAAGAAGAAAACCTCAGAATCTAAGGATGAGGATTATGTGGCCATTGAGGATGAGGCCACTTCAAGGAAAAAGGTGCTGAAAAAGGAGTATGGCACAGCTGCTACAGTTAAGCCAGGGATGCATAAGAAGGCACCAGCAAAGAGAGTTCCTATGTCTAAGGCTAGAGCATCCACTGCTGAAACCTCCAAGCCAACTAGAGAGGCAGTTGGAGAAGGGAAGAAAAGGAAGGAAAGGGTCAAGAAGACCACTGCCAGAGTGCTTGGCAGATCATCCATGCATGAGAGATGATGAAGAAGAAGAGGATGCTGCAGCAACACCCAAAGCTCAGAAGCTTATGGGAGATGCAATCAGATCAGGGGCTGCTCCATCAAAGCCTAAGTCTGCTCCCAAAGCTCCAGCTCAGAAGTCTGCTCCAAAGAGAAGCACTAGAAACATTTCAGCTGCAGAAAAGAACAAGGCCCCAGTGCCTGAGAATGTTGATGAAGAAGATGATGAAGCCCAAGTGCTAAGGAAGCTCAAGCCCAAGATCCCTGACCACAATGATGCACATCCTGTTGCAGAAAACATGAAAATCAGGAAGGATTCGGGACAGAGATTATGCAGACAGTCGGATCCATATGCTGTCAGGAGGAGAACTGCTGTGGATTACAGGTTTCACACTGAGGAACAACAAGACTTCTATGAGACAATTCTGCTTGACAAGAAGCCCATAGTGTGTGACATGAGATGGGTTAACTGGGAGTACATCAAGGAGAATGAAGATCACTATCCAGGTGTATATGACAGCTTCAAAGCATGTTGAGTCGATACATTTGTTGCCCAGAAGCTCACCAAGTGGAATGATGAGCTGATCATGCAGTTTTACTCCACTGCCCACTTCTACCTAGATGGGAAGATCATTTGGATGTCTGAAGGTACAAGGTACCAATCTACTATTGAAAAATGGGCTCAGTTGATCAATGCCCCAGAAGAAAGTGAGGATGACTTGGATGTTTATGCTGAAAAGAAGAAACACCATAACTCTATGGCCAACATGTACATAGAGATCCCAGATGATGCATTGGATACTCATAAGTTTGGATCTGTCCACTTCTTGTTGTGTGGTCTACCTACCATCAACTGGATCCTAAGGCACACATTGCTACCCAAGTCAGGTGATCACAATATGATCAGATGACATGCTATCAATTTGCTCCATTTGTTTGATGTGCCTCAAAAGTTCAAAGTCACGAGTCTGATTGTGGAGACAGTCAAAAGGACAGCAGCTGATCAAAAGAGAAGTTGTGGGTATGCCCCACAAATTTAGGAGCTCATCAACTCCAAGATGGGCACAGGCAAATATCTACTGGATAACACTGTTGTCATGAATGAAAATGAACCATCATCAGCTCAAGCACATGAGAAGAGAGAGAATGTAAGGGCAGAGAAAGCTGCAAAGATGCCAACTGTTGATGAGGCATCTCAAGTATTCTTGAATACCAAGCAAGATCAGCTTGGATATCTGATCCAATCCACTTTGAGGATTGAGAAGGGCTTGGCCACCCTGACTCAAAACAGGAGAGCTTGGAGAGGATCGTTGAGCATAAATTCTATGATCTTGATGTCAAAGTAACTAAGATTCAGTCAGCAGTTGAGCAGCTTCAGGAGGAAGTGGAGGAGAAGAAGGGCAAGTCAACTACAGATGCTTTTTCTAGAGTGCCCCAAAGCCAGAGGTCTGCTGCAGTACCAGTCACAGATACTAGAGCTTCAGTGTCAGCACCAGCAGCTACAGCTCCAGTGCCACCTCCAACACCCACTCCATCAGCTCCAACTACTTCATCGGAAGCCTTCGTCCTTGGAGTTCTCTCTACACCACCTCCCAAAGATCAAGCCTGAGAGACGTATAGCACTATGCATTTTCAAACTTTTTGGTAACTTGTTGCCAAAGGGGGAGAAAAATGTATAGATCATAGGCTTGGAGAGAGAGTGTTGCTTTTTATCTCTCTTGCTATTTTGGTTGAACTACTTTATGTCCTTGTGAGATACTTGTTTGATCATGTGTTTGATCATATGCTACTCTTAATGCTTGTTGGATGATATTATCTCTTATATTCCTATATGATCATTAACTTGCTTGGTGATGAGTGCATGTTTTTAACTTCTATCATTTTGAGTGCTCCACCAAGATGTATGTGACATGGAAGAGTAACCCATGATCCTAATCAATTGCGCATTTGCATTCAAAAGAAAATTTTAAATAATGCACAAATTTAGGGAGAGCTCTTGCTTATCACATACTTCTCAAAGCGACGATGTTTTTCAATCTTATTATCTTTTGTCGAAGCTTTGATCTATATGTTGTCATCAATTACCAAAAAGGGGCAGATTGAAAGTGCAACTATCCCTGGGTGGTTGTCGTAATTCCTAACAACATATAGCTCATTGAGCTAATGCTACTTCAAGATAAACATTTCAGCAAAGCTCAATGATTGGCATGGCATGGATGAGAAATGTGGACCCCTCAAAATGCTAAGGACAAAGGATTGGCTCAAGCTCAAAGCTCAGGACTCTACATTTTTTCATTTTAAGTGATCCAAGATCAGATTGAGTCCATAGGAAAATCCAATAATATCAAGAGGGGGTGAGGTGTTTCTTAATGAGTTTCTTGCTCAAAGTGCTTAGTGATATGCCCCAAAAACCCTCAACTACTTCCTCACATCCACATATGTCCCAAACCAAAAGTCAAACTCGGCCCCACCAAAATTGTCTATCCGTCGCCACCGAGTTCAGTTGACATAGCCACTGCCAGAAACCCTAGTCTTTTCGGTCTTACCGATAGGGATCTCGGTCTCACCGAGATGGGATTGCAAACTCTCTGTTCTCCTTTCGTAATGTTTCAGTTAAACCCAGATGAGCATTCGGTCCCACCGAGATTGCAATGCAAACTCTCTGTTCTCCTTTCGTAACATTTTGGTACAACAGAGATGAGTGATCGGTCCCGTCGAGTTTGCCTGACCAACTCTCTGTTTGTCTATTACCAAAATCGGTCCCACTGAGTTTGTGTAATCGGTCTCACCAAGATTACGTTATGCCCTAACCCTAACGAAATCGGTCTCACCGAGTTGACATGTCGTTCCACCAAAAATCCTAACGGTCACATTATGAACTAAATCGGTCTGACCGAGTTTCACGATTCGGTCCCACCGAGTTTGGTAAATTGTGTGTAACGGTTAGATTTCGTGTGGAGGCTATATATACCCCTCCACCCATTCTTCATTCGTGGAGAGAGCCATCAGAACATGCCTACACTTCCAACATACATTTTCTAAGAGAGAACCACCTACACTTGTGTTGAGGTCAAGATATTCCATTCCAACCACATAAATCTTGATCTCTAGCCTTCCCCAAGTTGATTTCCACTCAAGTCATCTTTCAACCAAATCCTATCCTATGAGAGAGATTTGAGTGTTGGGGAGACTATCATTTTAAGCACAAGAGCAAGGAGTACATCATCAACACTCCATTTGTTACCTCTTGGAGAGTGGTGTCTCCTAGATTGGTTAGGTGTCACTTGGGAGCCTCCGTCAAGATTGTGGAGTTCAACCAAGGAGTTTGTAAGGGCAAGGAGATCGCCTACTTCATGAAGATCTACCCTAGTGAGGCAAGTCCTTTGTGGGTGACGACCATGGTGGGTGTCGGTGTCAAAACCAGCGGATCTCGGGTAGGGGGTCCCAAACTATGCGTCTAGGCCGGATGGAAACAGGAGGCAAGGGACACGAAGTTTTACCCAGGTTTGGGCCCTCTTGATGGAGGTAAAACCCTACGTCCTGCTTGATTAATATTGATGATATGGGTAGTACAAGAGTAGATCTACCACGAGATGGGAGAGGCTAAACCCTAGAAGCTAGCCTATGGTATGATTGTTGTTCTGTATGTTGGCCTACGGACTAAAACCCTCCGGTTTATATAGACACCGGAGAGGTTTAGGGTTACACAAAGTCAGTTACAATGGTAGGAGATCTACATATCCGTATCGCCAAGCTTGCCTTCCACGCCAAGGAAAGTCCCTTCCAGACACGGGACGAAGTCTTCAATCTTGTATCTTCATAGTCCAGGAGTCCGGCTGAAGGTATAGTCCGGCCATCCGGACACCCCCTAATCCAGGACTCCCTCAGTAGCCCCTGAACCAGGCTTCAATAACGACGAGTCCGGCGCGCAGATTGTCTTTGGCATTGCAAGGCGAGTTCCTCCTCCAAGTACTTCATAGAAGATTTTGAACACAAAGATAGTGTCCGGCTCTGCAAAATAAGTTTCCACATATTGCCATAGAGAGAATAATATTTACACAAATCTAATCTGCTGACGTATTCCGTAGTGTGACATCGCACCACGGCCAAGCCTTTATTCAAATCGTTTTATTATCCCACCTCAGCGTGTCATGCGAGGCGGTTTCCTTGGCACGTCTTGTTAAAGCAGAGATCGTGTCCCCTTATTCCGGGATTCTCATCGATACGAGTGTGGGTAACCCAACCGCTTCTAGGACTCCTAGACTATAGGCAAGTCCAAACGGCCACGGAGAGGATGCTTGATATTCACCCTCTTTATAAAGGGACAAGGCTTTTATTTTTTCCCTCCCGTGCTCAATCGAATCCTTCCCCCACCTCAAGCTCAAACACCCAAAGTTCAGGTCAGGCGCCCCGAACCTTCAATCATGTCCGGATCTAGCCTTCAAGGCCGATGGATGCCTTCCTCCGTCACGGAAGAAGACATCAAAAAGACGAGGGAGGCCAGATATCTGACCGCCGAGGTTTCGCATCGGCTGCCTGCCCAAGGGCAGGCCGTCCCCACCCCCGAACCCAACGAGAACGTCGTGTTCATCTCCTACTTCCTCCGAGGTATAGGCCTCGCTCTGGATCCTTTCGTCAAGGGTTTGATGTTTTATTACGGGCTAGATTTCCATGATCTAGCCATGGACTCCTTTCTTCATATCACGACATTTATTGTCGTGTGTGAGGCCTTCCTCCGGGTTACCCCTCACTTTGGCCTGTGGCTCAAGACCTTTGAAGTAAAGCCGAAGATGATCGAGGGGCAACATGCAGTGTGTGGAGGTGCCTCAATATGCAAGATGACGGGAGCTCCATGGCCCAAAGGTTCCATTCCAGAGGTGTCTGAATTGTGGCAACAGGAGTGGTTCTACATCACGGCTCCTAGAAGTGCCAAGTGGGCGGCCGCCCCTGTTTTCCGCTCGGGCCCTCCACCACAACTGATGTCATGGATCAGCAGAGGTCTGAGCTGGGGTCTAGCCAAGGACGTGCCTATACTGCAAAGCCGCATTCGAGATCTCTTCAATGGAGATTTTAGTGTGGTTGCGGTAATACAAGTTATGCTGGTTCGTCAAGTCCAGCCTTGCAAACGCCGGCCCCTTCGCTTGTGGGAGTTCAATCCCGAGGGACCGCGTGTCATTCAAAATTCCCTCGGCCTGACGCACGAGGAGATGCACAAGTCATTCTTCGGACCTCAGGTAGAGTGTCCGGAAATCACCGAGGACGTGGGCCTGAGCAGTAACCGCGCCGCCGAACAGGTAAGAAATCTTTCGGCCGAACATACTATCTCTCATTTGTTACAAAGTTATTTCTGAGAGTTCACTTTTTGACCAGGACTGGCTAACAAAGGCGAAGTTGATTCGGTGTTCGGCCCCCCTCCCTGAGGGTTTGGACAATCCGGTACTAGAAAAGATGCTCCAGGTCGCACCTTGCCCGGAACCCTTGAAGGAAGATACTGGGGAGGATAACACGGGCGGACGCGGGCCCCCAATGCTGCCCATTCTAACCGAGGGAGCGAGCGTCTCCATGAAGGAAGACGACCAGAGGAGGAAAAGGACTGCGCCCGGGGATTCGGAAGCCGAAGCTTCCAAACGGGAGAAGAAGTCTCCCATAGAGGGTCCTACCTTGGGGGGTGCTTTTGCCGCACAAAGTCCGCGGGGGGATCAATTCTCCAGCGAGTCGTAAGTGACCCGAAAGACTTTAATAGTACAGGTACGCCATCTTTTTCTTCTGAGAAAATAACCACCGCATATATCTTTGCAGTTCGGGCCTTAGCCCCTCTCAAATGAACTCATCTTCGGGGGATCTTCTTCTAGAGATGATGGAGAGCGAAACGCCTCCTCCAGACTCCTCCGCTCCGGAAGCGGGCGACCCCGAAGTGTCATCGCGGAGAGCCTCTCCGAGTCCGGTGAGGCCAGAAGATAATCCCATTGACCCCCGAAGCTCCCAGTGTCCGGCTCCCGAAGAGAGCAGACAAAAGAGTCCGGCACCGTCTGGTGTGCGATCGGATGTTCTGAGGGAGTTGGTGGGGCGAGCGGCCATCTCAGATGAACACTGGATGCTGATGAATACGGTGATGGAGAGAATCTCGTCTGCCGAAAGCGGATTGCATGAAGCTTTTATGAGTCTACTGACAGGCTTTGAGGTATGTAAAATAATGTATGATAGTCCTGCACATGCTAGGTGTGCCCTGTGTAGATAGTAGCCCCTGAGACTCTGGTTGTTGTCGGAAATGACGACGAACAGAGGATCATATTCCCAGGTAATAACCATACTGCCTCTATGTGCAGGTGATGGAAGCTCCGGTGGCTAGCCAGACTAGCGAGTTTGCCCATTTAAAATGGCAGTTGGATGCGGCAGACGCCGTCATCGAGCTTGTTAACAAAAGGCTTGACGAGGCACAGGGTAAGTGTCATTATCTGGTAAATGCCACATAGTAAGAGCAGCATGATGCCAGTATCTTTAATATGTTGTGACTGTAGATGGAGCTGCCACTGTTGAAGCCTTGCGGGCAGAACTTGCCCGAGCCAAGGAACAAGCGAGGTTTGGTAATGCGGCTGCTTTGAAGGCGGCCGAAGAGTTGAAAGCCGAGAAGGCTGCGCATGGCGAGAGCCGAGATAAAATGGCCAAGATGGCCATAGAATTACAAGCCGCCACCGACTGTTGCCGGGTTCTTGAAAAGGAAAACCTACCGAAGGCATCGGACCATGAGAAGGCTGCTGCGACGAGAAAAGACATCCGCTCTGCTATGAGGGCGAAGAAGGAGGAGCTGCAGGAAGCCGGGGATATTGTAGCTGGGAAATCCTTTATGTTGCGGAGGAAGTTCAGAGATCCACGGTATGCCCCTCTGGATCGGCTGTGCAGTTCGGAGGATGTGTATATGGATTTGGCGGCGAGCGCTGCCAATGCGGCCAAGTACTTCCAGGGTCAGACAGACCGTGAAGTGGACCAGCTATTTTAGACAGAATTCCATTCTCCCGAGCGTCCGCTTTCATTGACTGACCAATTAGCCGAATGGGCCGAACTGAATAGGTTGTCCGGACTCGCCATGAGGTCTGTTGTGGATCAGCTATGAATAGAAAGGCCAAAACCGAACAGCTATTTCAGCTTGGTGCAGCAGTTCCTTGACGTGGTGCCGCGCATTAATGCGATGAAGAGGTCGGCGTGCATAGAGGGCTCGCAGATGGCCTTTGCCCGTGTTAAAGCATACTGGGAGGAGATGGATGCTACCACTATTGCAGCGCGGGATTCGGCCATAGGCCGAATGGCTGCTGAGCACTACCTTGAAGAAGTTCTTGAGGGTGCACGTTTGATAGAGACCCAGTGCTCAAAAAATATTATGTTTGAGTGATATGTAATCTCATTGTAAGCGAAACGCTTTTATAAATTTTTATAAGGCTATTTTTATACTTTTGCCTGAAAGTAATATGATGCCTCCTGGGCAGCCGTTTACGTATACCTGTGTATAACCTGAAAGATTGTAGCCGTCGGCTTCAACCCCCACGCATATAATGCGGAGGTGCTCGCAAAAAACACGCGTTCACACTTAACCCAACGTCTTTGTCCTATTAAGGAGGTGATAGCGGAGCGAGCGAGGTAACCGGACTATAATGCTTTAGCACTTTCACTTAGCCATAGGAGTTTGACAGTGGGGCTACTAGATAGCCCCTGGTGGCTCCGCACTCTCCCGATCCCGGGGTGCGTACATGCCTGGCCAGAAAACGGCCCTTCGTTAAGGCGGAGGAATTCTAACATTCCAACAGGTCATCGAGTGGTTGACCAGTCTCACGCTATATCATGACAGTCAGTTTTTGGCTTTCTCTACTGAGGTGCTCGTCCGGATGAACCAGGGCACAATCGCAGTAGTTCTCCTGGTGCTACCTTAGCCGGTAAAGCAGAACATAAGGCACCAAAACACAGGAGCCGGGAAAACCCAACATTTGACCAAAGTCAATGATTCGGAGCTGATGCATATAGGGCCAAACTCGCGATGCCGAACACTCCCTAAGGTATACAGTCTTTGTGGTATAAACCGGGCCTAAATAATGGCCTTTGTTAGAAGCCCCATGTGTCCAGGTACGTGCATTGTTCTGGCGTGGCCACATGCCAAGACGTCAGCATCCTTCTCAACGGTGGATATGTATCAACAAGAGACAGTAAAAAAGGTTTACGAAGGGTCTTAATCTAAAAAGAATCCTTGGAGCGGGTCCCTTGCTGCACGTCTGCGCCTGTGTCTCCATTGTGCCGTATCCTGGACGGGTGTAGCACGATGATCATCTGTAAAAGAGAGGAATTTAGGTGAAAAAGTTGTCGTGCAAAAAGATAGTTTTTAAAGAAACCATGTATAATTCAAGATGAGAAAAAATTGCCACTTGTCTGCGCGCATTGATCCCCTTGTACTGACAAATAGGGGTGTGACCATTTATTCGGTATAAATAGCGGCGGCGGACTTGATTAGTTGTGTCTGAGGTCTTGACGGCCTATTGGATGCTTTCGCCGGTCCGGGCGCCTTTAGTGTGCGGTCGCCAAGGCAGCCCCACTCTCTTCGGCGCGCAGAGATCGCCTGATGTTTCCGTTCACTGAAATGATGCCACGTGGACCGGGCATCTTGAGTGTGAGGGAGGCGTAGTGTGGTATTGCATTAAAGCGAGCGAAAGCTTCGCGTCCGAGCAGTGCTTGATGGCCACTTTGGAATGGAGCGATGTGGAAGGTTAAATGCTCGCGACGGAAGTTATCGGGGGAGCCGAATATAACTTGTAGTAGGAGGGAGCCCGTACAACGAGCCCCTGGGCCTGGCGTTACTCCTTTAAAGGTAGTATTGCTATGGCGAATTTTTGTTGGGTCTAACCCCATCCCACGGATTGTATCCTGATATATTAGGTTTAGATTGCTGCCACCGTCCATCAAGACTCATGTGAAGTGATATCCGCCAATTACTGGGTCTAATACCAGGGCAGCCCATCCTGTGCGTCGGATACTTGCTGAGTAATCGCGATGGTCGAAAGTGATCGGTTGAGACGACCAGTGGCAGGACTTCGCGGTGACAGGAACTTGGGTATATTTTCCTGGGAGTGCCGCGTTGTTTTTTCCCTTGATCACGTGTAACACGTTTACTGTTTTGACTTCTGGTGGAAATTTCTTTTGTTCTCCAGTGTCTTGCTTGGGAGGCTCGTCCTCGTCTTCACTTGGTGTATCGTCCCCCTTGTGTACGGCGTTGAGCTTGCCGGACTGCTTGAAGACCGAACATTCTCTGTGGGTGATTAGCAGGTTTACCAGGGGTACTATGGATCTGACATACTTGGTCCAGAATTTTGTTGAGGCTGGACAGTTCATCCCTGGTGCCTTTAGAGGGCGGCTTTTGCTGACCTGGCCGAGAGCTTTCGAATCCGGTGTTTATTGCCGTGCCCTTCGTGCTGTCTTCTTTATTCCGGCGTTTATTATTGCTGTTGCGCCGTGATTTCCCGTTTCCATCTCTAACTTCAGATGTACTGGGGTCGCTGGTGCTACATCTGGCTAGCCAGCTGTCCTCACCCGCACAAAAGCGGGTCATGAGGCTTGTTAATGCGGCCATCGTTCTTGGCTTATTTTGGCCGAGGTGTCTGGCGAGCCATTTGTCACAGACGCTATGCTTAAAAGCTGCCAAGGCTTCGGCGTCCGGACAGTCGACAATCTGGTTCTTTTTAGTAAGAAACCTATTCCAAAGCTTTTGGGCTGACTCTCCAGGCTGTTGAGTTATATGACTCAAATCGTCCGCATCCGGAGGTCGGACATAAGTCCCTTGAAAATTCGCACGAAAGGCGTCTTCGAGCTCTTCCCAACTTCCAATGGAGCTTTCGGGGAGGCCTTTAAGCCAGTGACAAGCTGGCCCTTTGAGCTTGAGGGGTAAATACTTGATGGCGTGGAGATCATCTCCTCGAGCCATATGGATATGAAGGATGTAGTCCTCAATCCAGACCCCAGGGTCTGTTGTTCCGTCGTATGTCTCTATGTTTACGGGTTTGAATCCCTCTGGAAATTCATGGTCCAGTACCTCATCGGTGAAACATAGGGGGTGTGCGGCACCCCTGTAGCTGGGTGTACCGCGTTGTTCAGATGTTTGTCGTGTTGCATTGTATGCTGGGGCGCGCTTGCGTGGTCCATAGATGGATCTTGTTGCGCCGTCCTTTGGGTGCGAGCCCTCGCATGGGTCGCGTGTTGCATTGTGAGTGGCGTTGTTTGCCGCTCTGTGTTGGTAGAGGGGTCGTCTATCCGGCCAGGTGGCTGCTTTGATATTTGGTTGTGGGGGGTCTGAGGCCTCCTCATCGAATTCAGGTAGCATCTTCCGCTTTGGGTAGCTCTTGGAGGGGCGATTGTCGCCGTACCTCGCTGCTGTGTTGAGTATTTTACTCCATCTGATTTGGAGTGTGTCTTACGCAGCCTTGAGGCTTTGCTTCTGCTTTTTAAGACTCCTCGCGGTGGCAACAAGCCTTTTACGGGCATTCTGCTGCTCCGGGTGCCTGTCCGGCGTTATGTCGTCCAGACTATTATCCTTGATAGAATTTGTTTGTTCGGTTTGATTGTCCAGATTGCCGTTGTCCAGCAGCGGTTCGCCCTGCTCCAGCGCTGGGTCTGTGTGATCGTTATTTCTGTCGAGGCAAGATTTGGGGCGGCGCTTGCGTCGCCGCTTTGACTGCTTCTCGAGGGAACAAGCCTTCGGTGCGTCCTTCCGCTCCTCGTCGTCATCTTTTGGTGCGTCCACCATATATACATCATATGATGAGGTGGGTGTCCAGCGCCCTGTGGGCGGTGGTTCTTCTTCGCCTCCCGCATCATCGTCCATACCGTCGATGTTTTCAGAGTCGAAGTCGAGCATGTCGGTTAAATCGTCGACGGTGGCTACAAAGTGGGTGGTGGGTGGGCGTCGAATTTCTTCGTCTTCCGCATCCCAATCCTGCTGGCCATGATCCGGGCAGGGCTCTCTTGACAAAGAGAGAGACTTTAGCGATTTCATAATATCGCCGAAGGGCGAGTGCTGAAAGATGTCCGCGGCGGTAAACTCCATGATCGGCGCCCAATCGGATTCGATCGGCAGGGGCGCGGAAGGTTCGGAGTCCGGGGAGGAGTCCGGCTCCTTGGAGTCACGAGTCTCGTGGAGTGCGGGGCTGGTGTGAGTCTCGATCGATGTTGGGATCGCAGCCCCCGAGGCGGCGTCCAACCACCCATCCTCGATCGGCGCAGTTGGCTCCGAATTAAGGGTCAAAGCCGATGCGGGTGCGGCCTCCACGGCACTGTTCGGCCTCAGAGCTAGATCATGCCCGTCGTGACAGTGCGGCGCGCTCGGCAGTGGCTCGACTCCACCGAAGATCAAGTCCCCGCGGATGTCAGCCGTGTAGTTTAAACTTCCAAAACTGACCTGACGGCCAGGGGCGTAGCTTTCGATCTGTTCCAGATGGCCAAGCAAATTAGCCCGCAGTGCAAAGCCGCCGAAGACAGAGATCTGTCCGGGGAGACAAGTTTCACCCTGGACCGCATCACTATCGATGATAGTAGGAGCCATCAAGCCTGACGGCGACTACACAGAGGAACTCTCAATGAAAGCACCAATGTCGGTGTCAGAACCGGCGGATCTCAGGTAGGGGGTCCCGAACTATGCGTCTAGGCCGGATGGTAACAGGAGGCAAGGGACACGAAGTTTTACCCAGGTTCGGGCCCTCTTGATGGAGGTAAAACCCTACGTCCTGCTTGATTAATATTGATGATATGGGTAGTACAAGAGTAGATCTACCACGAGATCGGAGAGGCTAAACCCTAGAAGCTAGCCTATGGTATGATTGTTGTTCTGTATGTTGGCCTACAGACTAAAACCCTCTGTATTGCCTAGCTTGCCTTCCACGCCAAGTAGAGTCCCATCGGGACACGAGACGAAGTCTTCAATCTTGTAACTTCATAGTCCAACAGTCCGGCCAAAGGATATAGTCCGGCTGTCCGGAGACCCCCTAATCCAGGACTCCCTCAGTAGCCCCTGGAGCAAGCTTCAATGACGATAAGTCCAGTGTACAGTATTGTCTTCGGCATTGCAAGGCGGGTTCCTCCTCCGAATACATCACGGAAGAATTTGAATACAAGGATAGTGTCCGACCCTGCAAAATAAGTTCCACATTCCACCGTAGAGAGAATAATATTTCCACAAATATAATTTGCTGACTTGTTTTGGCAACATGCCGTTATGCCATGGCCCGGTGTTTATTCGAACCGTTTCCTTTAACTAGCCCCGCACATAACGCGAGGCAGTTTTTTGACACGTCTTGTCAAAGCAGAGATCGTGTTCCCCTTATTAGGGGATTCTCATCAATACGGACGTGGGTAACCCAACCGTGCCTAGGACTCCTAGATTTTAGGCAAGTCCCAAACGGCCACGGGGAGGACGCTTGATATTCACCCTCTTTATAAAGGGACAAGGCTTTTACTTTTTTTCCTCCCATGCTCAATTGAATCCTTCCCCCGCCTCGAGTTCCAACACCCAAAGCCTAGGTCAGGTGCTTCGGACCTTCAATCATGTCCGGATCCAGCCTTCAGGGCCGGTGGATGCCCTCCTCCGTCACGGAAGAGGATATCAAGAAATTGAGGGAGGCAAGGTACCTGACTGCTGAAGTCCCACATCGGCTGCCTGCCCAAGGGCAGGTCGTCCCTACTCCTGAACCCAACGAAGACGTCGTGTTCATCTCCCACTTCCTCCGAGGACTAGGCCTCGCTCTGGATCCCTTCGTAAGGGGTTTGATGTTCTATTACGGGCTTGATTTCCATGATCTAGCCCCGGATTCCTTTCTCCACATATCGGCTTTTATTGTCGTATGTGAGGCCTTCCTCCGCATTACCCCTCACTTCGGCCTGTGGCTCAAGACCTTTGATGTGAAGCCGAAGACGGTCGAAGGGCAGCATGTAGCGTGCGGAGGCGCATTAATAAGCAAGATTGCAGGAGCTCCATGGCCAAAAGGTTCCTTTCCAGAGGTGTCCGGATTATGGCAATGGGAGTGGTTCTACATCACCGCTCCCAGAAGTGTCAAGTGGGTAGCTTCCCCCGCCTTTCGCTCGGGCCCTCCACCACAACTGATGTCATGGATCAGCAGGGGGCTGAGCTGGGGTCCAGCCAAGGATGTGCCCATGTTGCAGAGCCGCATCCTGGATCTCTTGGAGGGAGATTTTAGTTTGGTTATGGTAATGCAAGTCATGCTGGTTCGTCGAGTCCAACCTTGCAAACGTCGGCCCCTCTGCTTGTGGGAATTCAACCCCGAAGGACCGCGCGCTATTCAGAATTTCCTCGGCCTGACACACGAGGATATGTATAAATCATTCTTCGGACCTCAAATGGAGTGTCCGGATACTACCGAGGACGTGGGCCTGAGCAGCAACCGCACCGCCGACCAAGTAAGTAATCCTCTAGCCGAACACACCGTCTTTCATTTATCATGACGTCATTTTGAGAAATCGCTTTTTGACCAGGACTGGCTAACAAAGGCGAAGATGATTCGGTATTCGGCCCCCCTCCCTGAGGGTTTGGACAATCCAGTACTGGAAAAGATGCTCGAGCTAGCACCTTGCCCGGAGCCCTCAAAGGAAGATAAAAGGGGGAATAATGAGGGCGAAAGCGGGCCCCATCGCTACCAATTCCAACCGAGGGAATGAGCGCCTCCATGAGGGAGGATAACCAAGGGGAAGATTCTGACCTTCTCTCGCTCCGAGGAATGAAGAGGACTGCCTCATAAGATCCGGAAACCAAGGCTTCCAAACGGGAGAAGAAGTCTCCAACAGAGGGTCCTGCCTTGGGGGGTGCTCTTGCCGCACAAAGTCCGCGTGGGGATCAGCCCTCTAACGAGCCGTAAGTGATCAAAAAAATACTTAATAGTAAAGATATTCTACCTTACTTCCGAGGAAAATAACAGAAGTGTTTGTCTTGCAATTCGGATCTTAGCCCTTCTCAACAGAGCTTGTCTTCAGGGGACCTTCTTCCGGAGATGATGGAGAGCGAAACGCCTCCTCCGGACTCCCCCGCTCAAGAAGCGGGCGACCTTGAAGTGTCGTCACGGAGGGCCTCTCCAAATCCGGTGAGGCCAGAAGATAATCCTATAGTCACCCAAAGTCCCCAGCATCCGCCTCTTGAAGTGAGCAAACAAAGGAGTCCGGCGCCGTCTGGTATGCGGTCGGACGCACTGAGGGATCTGATAAAGCGAGTGACCATCTCGGAAGAACACCGTACGTTGATGGGTACGGTGATGGAAAGGATTTCGTCCGCCGAAAGCGGGTTGCATGGCGCCTTTATGAGTCTACTAACGGGCTTTGAGGTACATAAAATGATATACATTTGTGATAGTACCGCACATTTTTAGGTGTGCCCTGTGTAGATAGTAGCCCCTGAGACTCTGGTTGTCACCGAGAAAGGCGGCAAGCAAAGGATCGTAGTCCCAGGTGATAACCATACAGCTTTAATGTGCAGGTAGTGGAAGCTCCGGTGGCTAGCTGGGCTCATGAGTTTCCCGAACTAAAGCGGCAACTGGATGCGGCGGATGCCGACATCGAGCATGTTAACAAGAGGCTTGACAAGGCACAGGGTAAGTGATATTTTCTAGTGAATGTCACATAGTAAGAGAAGCATGATGCCGGTATCTTTAATATTTTGTGACTGCAGATGGAGCCGCCACCGTGGAAACCCTTCGGGCGGAACTTCCCCGAGCCAAAGAACAAGCAAGGAGTAGTAATGCGGCTGCTTTGAAGGCGGCAGAAGAGTTGAAAGCCGAGAAGGCCGCACATTGCGAGAGCAAAGAGAAAATGGCCAAGATGGCTGCAAAGTTAAAAGACACTGCCGACCGTTGCCAGTTCCTTGAAGAAGAAAACTGAGCGAAGGCGACGGACCTCGAAAAGTCCACGATGGCAACCAAAGACACCCACTCTGCCATGAGAGTGAAGAAGGAGGAGCTGCGTGAAGCCGGTGATATTGTGGCTGGGAAGCCCTTTTTGCTGCGGAGGAAGTTCGGAGATCCGCGGTATGCCCCTCTGGATCGGTTATGGAGTTCGGCAGACGCATATCTGGATTTGACGGGGAGTGCTGCCGATGCGGCCGAATACTTCTGAGATAAAATAGATCGTGAAGTGGACAAGCTATTCTGGTCGCAGTATAATGTTCTAGAGCGTCCGCTTCCACTAACTGATCAGCTTGCCGAATGGGCCGAACTCAATAGATTGTCCGGACTTGCCATGAGGTCCGTCGTAGATCATCTGTGGCCGGAAAAGCCAAAGCCGAACAGCTATTTCAGCTTAGTGCAGCAGTTCCTTGGTGCGGTGCCGCACATCAATGTGATGAAGAGGTCGGCGTGTATAGAAGGTTCGCCAATGTCCCTTGCCCGTGTCAAAGCATACTGGGCGGAGATGGATGCTACCATCGTTTCGGCGCAGGGTTTGGCCATAGGCCGAGTGGCTGCCGAGCACTATTTTGAAGAAGTTCTTGAAGGCGCTCGTTTGATGGAGGCCCAGTGCTCGAAGAATATTATGTTTGAGTGACATGTATTCCCATTGTAAAAACATTGTTTTATTGCATTTATCAAGGTTGTATTTATACTTGTGCCGAAAAGTATTGTGATGCCTCCTGTGCGGCCGTTTATGTATACATGTGTATAACCTGAAAGATTGCAGTCGTCGGCTTCAGCCCCCACGCATATAATGCGGGGGTGTTCGCAGAAGACGCGTATTCACACTTAATCTAACGTCTTGGTCCTAATAAGGAGGTGATAGCGCAGCAAACTAGGCAACCGGACTACAATGCTTTAACACTTTCACTTAGCCATAGGAGTTTGACAGTGAGGCTACTATATAGCCCCTGGTGGCTCCGCACTTACCCAAATTCGGGGTGCGTACATGCTCGGCCGGGAAACGGCCCTTCGTTAAGGTGGAGGAATTCTAAGATTCCGCTAGGTCATCGAGTGGTTGACCAGTCTCGCACTATATCATGACAGTCAGTTTTCGGCTTTCTCTACTGAGGTGCTCGTCCGGATGACCCAGGGCACAATCGCAGTAGTTCACCTGGTGCTACCTTAGCCGATAGAGCGGAACGTAAGGCACCAAAACACAGGACCTAAACAGTGCCCTTTGTAAGAAGCCCCTATTGTCCAGGTACGTGCATTATTCTGACGTGGCCACATGCCAAGACGTCAGCATCCTTCTCAATTGTACAGAGAATCCGAGGGATGTGTGTCAACAAGAGACAGTAAAAAAGGTTGACACAGGGTCTTAATCTAAAAAGAATCCTTGGAGCAGGTCCCTGCTGCACGTCTGCGCCTGTGTCTCCGTTGTGCCGTATCCTAGACGGGTGTAGCACGATGGTCATATGTAAATGAGAGGAACTTAGGTGAAAAGTTGTCGTGCAAAAAGGTAGGTTTAAAGAAGCCATGTAGAGTTCAAGATAAGTAAAAATTGCCACTTGTCTACGCGCGTTGAGCCCCTAGGGGTGTAGCCATCAAACCTGTGTGAATTACATATAGCTGCACCGGACTTGTCTAACCTTGTCCATGGTCTTGACGACCTATCAAATGCTTTAGTTGGTGAGGCCATTTTAGTGTGCGGCTGCCAAGGCAGCCACACTCTCTTCGGCGCGTAGGGATCGCTCAATATTTCCATGTATTGTAATGATGCCACGTGGACCGGGCATCTTAAGCGTGAGGGAAGCATAATGCGGTATTGCATTAAAGCGAGCAAAAGCTTCGCGTCCAAGTAGTGCTTGATAGCCACTTTGGAACGGAGCAATGTGGAAGGTTAAATTTTCGCTACGGAAGTTGTCAGGGAAGCCGAATACAACCTCTAGTAGCAGGGAGGCCGTACAATGAGCCCCTGGGCCCGGCGTTACTCCTCTAAAGGTGGTATTGCTGCGGCAAATTTTCGTTGGGTCTATCCCCATTTTGCGGATTGTGTCCTGATATATCTGGTTTAAGCTGCTGCCGCCATCCATCAGGACTCGTGTGAAGTGGTATCCGTCAATTATTGGATCTAATACCAAGGCAGCCCATCCCGCACTCCGGATACTTGCTGAGTAATCCTGATGGTCGAAGGTGATTGGCTGAGACAGCCAGTGGCAGAACTCCGCGGTGATAGGCCCTTGGGCATGTTTATTTGGGAATGCCGCTTTGCTTCTCCCCTTTATCACATGTAACACGTTTACTGTTTTGACCTCTGGTGGAAATTTGTTCTGTTCCCCAGTGTTTTGCGTGTGAGGCTCATCCTCGTCTTCGCTTGGTGTATCCTGTCCCTTATGTTCGGCGTTGAGCTTGCCGGACTGCTTGAAGACCCAACATTCTCTGTGGGTATGATTTGCAGGTTTATCGGGGGTGCTATGGATCTGACATATTTGGTCCAGAATTTTGTTTAAGCTGGACAGTTCATCTCTGGCGCCTTTAGAGGGCGGCTTTTGCTGACCTGGCCGAGAGCTTCTGAATCCGGTGTTTACCGCCGTGTTCTTCGGGTTGTCTTCTTTGTCCCGGCGCTTATTATTTTTGCCGCGTCGTGATTTCCCATTTCCGTCTCTAACTTCGGACGTACTTGGATCGCTAGTGCTGCATCGGGCTAGCCAGCTGTCCTCGCCCGCGCAAAAGCAGGTCATGAGGCTTGTTAATGCTGCCATTGTTCTCCACTTTTCTTGGCCGAGGTGTCTGGCAAGCCATTCGTCTCGGACGCTGTGCTTAAAGGCTGCCAAGGCTTCGGCGTCCGGACAGTCAACTATTTGGTTCTTTTTAGTAAGAAACATGTTCCAAAGCTTTCGGGCTGACTCTCCGGGCTGTTGAGTTATATGACTCAAATCGTCCGCATCCGGAGGTCGGACATAAGTCCCTTGAAAATTCGCCCGAAAAGCGTCTTCAAGCTCTTCCCAGCTTCCGATGGAGTTTTCGGGGAGGCTTTTAAGTCAGTGCCGAGCTGGCTCTTTGAGCTTGAGGGGTAAGTACTTGATGGCGTGGAGATCATCTCCTCGAGCCATATGGATATGGAGGATATAGTCCTCAATCCAGACCCCATGGTCTATTGTTCCGTCGTATGCCTCTATGTTTACGGGTTTAAATCCCTTTGGAAATTCATGGTCCAGCACCTCGTCGGTGAAACATAGGGGGTGTGCGGCACCCCTGTATCTGGGTGTACCGTGGTGTTCGGATGTTTGTTGTGTTGCATCGTATGCTGGAGCGCGCTTGCGTGGTCCATAAATGGATCTGGTTGCGCCGTTCTTTTGATGCGAGCCCTCGCGTGGATCGTGTATTGGCTTATGTGCGGCGTTGTTTGCCGCTCTATGTTGCCCGTGAGGTCATCTATCTAGCCGAATGGCCATTTTAATTTTTGGTTGCGGGGGATCTAAGGCCTCCTCATCGAATTCAGGTAGCAACTTCCGCTTCGCGTAGCTCTTGGTGTGGCGATTACCGCCGTACTTCGCCGTTGTGCTGAGTACTTTACTCCATCTGTTTCTGAGTGTGTCTTGCGCAGCCTTGAGCCTTTGCTTCTGCTTTTTTAGACTCCTCGCGGTGGCAACAAGCCTTTGATGGGCATTCTGTTGCTCCGGGTGTCTGTCCGGTGTGATGTCGTCCGGATTATTGTCTTTGATAGAGTCGGGTTGTTCCATTTGATTCTCCGTGTTGCCGTGGTCCGGCGTTTGTTCACCCTGCTCTAACGCTGGGTCTATATGATCGTTGTTTCTGCCGAGGCGGGATTTGGGGAGGCACTTACGCCGCCGCTTTAACTGCTTCTCGAGGGGACAATCCTTCGTTGCGTTCTTCCGTTCCTCGTCGTCATTTTCTTTTGGTGTGTCCACCATATATACGTCATATGATGAAGTGGGCGTCTGGTGCCCTGTGGGCAGTGGTTCCTATTCATCTCATGCATCGTCGTCCATACCGTCGATGTCTTCGGAGTCGAAGTCGAGCATGTCGGTTAAATCATCGACAGTGGCTACTAAGTGGGTGGTGGTTGGGCGGCGAATTTCTTCGTCATCCGCATCCCAATCCTGCCGGACATAGTTCGGCCAGGATCCTCCTGACAAGGAGAGAGACCTTAATGAGTTCAGCACATCGTCGTAGGGCGAGCGCTGAAAAATATCCGCGGAGATAAACTCCATGATCGGCGCCCAATCGGATTCGATAGGAACGGGCGCAGGCGGTTCGGAGTCCGTGGCCGGAGAAGGAACCGGCAGTTTGACAACACGGCTCTCGTGCAGGGTAAGGTCGATGTTCAGCTCGATCGCCGCTGAGGATAAGGCCTCCATGGCGGGGTCCATCCACCCGTCCATGGATGGCGCAACTGGCTCCGAATTGAGGGTCGGAGCAGCTGCCGGTGCGATCTCCTGAACACTGTCCGATGGTAGAGCTAAGTCGTACTCATCGTGACCGTGTGACGCACAAGGCAGGGGCTCGAATCCGTCAAAGATCAAGTCTCCGTGGATATCATCCGTGTAGTTTAAGCTTCCAAACCTGACCTGGTGGCCAGGGGCGTAACTTTCGATCTGCTCCAGATGGCCAAGCGAGTTGGCCCGCAGTGCGAAGCCGCCGAACACAAAGATCCGTCCGGGGAGAAAAGTCTCACCCTGGACTGCACCGCCATCGATGATCGTAGGAGCCATCAAGCCTAACGGCGACGACACAAAGGAACTCTCAATGAAAGCACCAATGTCGATGTCAAAACCGGCGGATCTCGGGTAGGGGGTCCCGAACTGTGCGTCTAAGGCGGATGGTAACAGGAGGCAGGGGACACGATGTTTTACCCAGGTTCGGGCCCTCTTGATGGAGGTAAAACCCTACGTCCTGCTTGATTTATTCTTGATGATATGGGTATTACAAGAGTTGATCTACCACGAGATCGGAGAGGCTAAACCCAAGAAGCTAGCCTATGGTATGATCGTATGTTGTCCTACGAACTAAAACCCTCCAGTTTATATAGACACTAGAGGGGGCTAGGGTTACACAAGGTCGGTTACAAAGGAGGAGATATACACATCCATATTGCCTAGCTTGCCTTCCACGCCAAGTAGAGTCCCATCCGGACACAAGTCGAAGTCTTCAATCTTGTAACTTCATAGTCCAACAGTCCGGCTGTCCGGAGACCCCCTAATCCAGGACTCCCTCAACCTTCATATGCAATTGTTTTACCTTCCGCTGCTATACTCTTAGAATTGCATGTGTAGGTTGATTGCTTGACTTGTGCTAAGTTGCTAAAATCTACCAAGAACAAAAATTGGGAAAAGGCTAGATTTTTATTTGGTCAAGTAGTCTAATCACCCCCCTCTAGACATACTTTCGATCCTACAGCAAGTCGGTTATCAGTGTGGTGTCAAGCCCCTAAGTGATTAAGTGGTTGTCATTTGTCACGTGGCGGCCATTTGGAAGGGAGATTCTCCCTATATGACACCTGTCTAGAGGCGTGTCATGCGGACAGGAAGAGGGTGGTTAAGCGGCGCGGCAGGCTTGCCAGGTTGCGTCCTCAGCGTGACACCTAGTAGTGCATTTAATGCACTTTGTCCTAACTGCCAGAGTTAGGTATGATAGCAGTGCTGGCTATCTAATCAGTAGATAATGAGTGATTTGCCACTATGGTAACCCCTTAGCCTTTAAAAGGAGGGCCATGGCAACCTAAGAAAGGATTCGGACCCTTGTACACTCTTACATGCGTAGCTGCTCTCCCTGAGGCGACCTTGCCGGGCTTGAGCACTGCGTGTCCACCACGGTCCTCCCATCAATCCACCAAAGCAGGAGTAGGGTTTTACGCTTCCCAGCGGCCCGAACCTGGGTAAAAACCACTAGTGTCATCCCCGCCGTGCTATTCCATGGCCTCCGCTCTTTGTGCAATGCACCCTGCCCCCTTGCCGAACCACAAGGGGCTGATGGGCCCATAGGTGATCGTGTTCCACCCTGACATATTTGGCGCGCCAGGTATGGGGGAGTCCCTTGTGCGAACCCGAGGTTGTGAGAAACGCTTCAAACTACACCTTCATTGATAACCCACAAGTATATGGGATCGCAACAATTTCGGATTGTAGAGTATTCAACCCAAATTTATAGATTCGACACAAGGGGAGCCAAAGCATATTTGCAAGTATTAGCAGTTGAGTTGTCAATTTAACCACACCTGGAGATTAATTATCTGCAGCAAAGTGATCAGTAACAAAGTAGTATGATAGTTTTGATAGTAGTGACAGCAGCAATAGTAACGGTAATAATGATAGCAGTATTTTTGTAGCAAGTGCAACAGTAACGATAGCAGTAGTAACTTAGCAAGAACAATATAAGATTCGTAGGCATTGGATCGATAATTTGTTGGATGATATTCATCATGTGACAGTCATAACATAGGGCTATATGGCACTAACTCCAGTTCATAAATATAATATAGGCATGTATTTCATAAATAGTCATACGTGCTTGTGGAAAGAACTTGCATGTCATATTTTGTCCTACCCTCCCGTGGTAGCGGGGTCCAATTGGAAACTAAGGGATATTAATGCCTCCTTTTAATAGAGAACCGGAACAAAGCAACACGTGTGATGACCCACCACTGGCCCATTTAGCTTACAAAGGCTGGCCCGTTTGACTTGGTCAAAAGTTAGCGGGCCGGCGCATGAAAAGCCTCTTAACGGTCTATTCGCATATAGCCCATTTTACGGCCCGGTAACTCACGGCCCATTAGGGCCTTCCCAAAATCGGCCTAACAACGTCATGTGGGCCGTCAACTATAACACCAGCCCGTTTCACTTTCGGCCCATGTATGGCCAACGGCGTCTTTCGGCCCATATGAGGCCTTTTGTATCTTTTAGGCCCTTTAGTGGCCCACGGTGACTCTAGCCCATAGTGAACAATAAATTTCTTTGTACCAATTAACGACCCATGATTCACATGGGTCGTTTCCAGCCTGTATTAGCTTTCGGCCTACTAACAGCCCATACGTTCTTGGGCTCCTTTCCGGCCCTCGATTACTTTCGGCCCGTTACTGGCCTGTTCTCCTAATGGGCCAAATTCGGCACGTGGCTATAATCGGCCCGTTACTGGCCTGTTCCCCTAATGGGCCAAATTCGGCACGTGGCTATAATCGGCCCGTTTGTGGCCTGTTAACCCATTGCGCCATTTCCAGCCTGCCTATATTGGCCCACTAATGACCCATTATGCCTGTGACAAAATTAAGCATTTGCTGTCTTCCGGCCTGTTAACGGCCCGTTACCGTGCTGGCTCGATACCAAATACAGCCTTTTACGGCCCATGTGGACCCATTTATCTGACGGCCTAAGGCCCACCGATTATACGGCCCGTTGGAGGCCCATTTATCTGATGGCTCGTAGGAGGCCCGTGGATCCTACGGCCTTTAGCAGGGTGAAGGTTACCACGGTCCGTATATGGCCCATGGTTGTTGCGACAACTAACAAACCAGGGAAAAAGAAGAGTAGGAAATAAATAAGCCCTAAACTAACGCTGGGCTATTATGGCAATTGCACAGATTACATCCACTGGGCATCAAAGTTCGCCACCAGTGCAAATATAGGGAACACCCTACACTATACAAAAATGGCTTGCTGTTTTCTTCAGCCGGTGGCTTCACATTAAGAACAAAATTTGTATGGCAACAAAACAAATTTCAACCATAAAACAAAAGGAAGGTTGGCATAAAAGTTAACAGTATGGCACATAAATGCACCACTAGAAGTTTAGAAGCTCGGTTCATTTGACCTGACTGTTATGTTTTCATGTTGTATTATCCGATGGAGCACCATAACCTTCCCCTTCATTTCTCCTAGGCTCCTGAACAACATAGCAAATGTCTGATAGTCTGGTTTCAAAACTATGCATATCTTGACGACATCGAACAATGGATGTCCTTGTTTCATAAAGGGTCTCTGTTAGGGAATGGACTTGTGTCTAGAGCGCAGATATAACATTGTTTTGAGCTTGCATATCTTGATCATCAGGCAGTTTGGACGAGATTGCCTTAACAACCAACCCAGCATTATGCAGGAACGTGCTTTTGGCACTATTAGTGGACAGGTACTGACCCACTATAGCAAGAGGTGACATTGCGGTTATAGTTGCCTCGTCACCTTCAGAAGGTGGCAGTTCCACCATTTTTTCCATAGCTTGCTGAAAAGTTGAGTTTTTACATTAGTAGTACCAGAACAGAAGATATTAAGGAGGCAACAAAACCAAACAAAATAGCTTTGGTCTATATACAGAACTTACTCTGGTGAACCCATGTAAAATATTAGTTGTATTTTACTGCAAAGTACATAATAAAACCAGGTTCCAAACATATGACCATGTACCATGGCCAATGTATTGTCTATTTCTTCACATTGTATTGACAATTAAGGATAAAGAAACAAAGTCTATAATATGGTAAGCATAGTATGACATCATTCATATCAAACAAAACAACTCAGAACAAACAAACAGGAAATTGTAACGTTGTGTGGGCAAGTCTAGCATGGAACTAGATTACAGATCAAGATCAAAGGAACATCACTCCTCTCTTTTAAACCTTGTAAGGTGCAATGATACACTAAGACAATTGTGTATAAAATTGAGAAGATTAATATAGATTGGCTACAAACCATGCAGTTCAATGCATGAGTCAGAGTAAGTAGTAGTTAAAAGGCATGAGGATTAAGGACTTACAACAGCGGCTATGACTGGTGTAGTCATGCCCTTCGTATTGCTGGTGTGACAGTCCTTGAAGATTTCCATAGAATTTGGTTCAGGTACATTTTGGTCCTTGCGGGCTTCCCTCTGCATTTGGAACAAGTCAATATAGATCTAATAATATGGCACAGTGAAAATAGTGAAACAACAGCTAACTACAAGAGCCCCGCAGTGTGCAATATAGCTACGAGATCCTGCCATCTGTTGGAATTTCACTTTCGTACGGTTGGCCTTGTTCTTTGAATAGTTCATCTACAAGAAGATAGATTTGTGAGGCACTTGCGTAAATATGATTTAAACATGTGATCCGATCACATACATATAACATACCTGATACTTTGGATTAGATCAGTGTTTAACGAGGCCTCTCTAGTCTTCATCCGATATATTTTCCACTAGAGATGTTTGGGCAAGTTCGCTGTCAGCCTTGCCTTCAAATTGAGTTTTCCTCAAGTTATACCGATACTGTCGTAGACCAAACTTGAAAACATGGGTGCAAGCGTGTCTGGTTGCATTATCTTGGCTATCCAACTTGAACCTCATTTGTTGAAAAGTATGGGAGTCTCATTATCAACAACCTTGAAAGTATGGGACAGAGCAAGACGATATTACTAGTTTCCATACATAACCATACTTACAGATAAATGGTCGAGGAAGGTGTTGAACTTGGTTTCGTCTTTGTCATTCCTGTACTGAATCCACGTTGGGAGGATACGTCCATGACACCTAACGGCAACCGATATCTCTGATACTAACTTGGCTGAGTCTGTAGCATCATATGGCCTTTTTAAACCTGCCTCAAAACGGATCTCCATTCTTCCTCCTCTAGATTTAGTTAACCTATCAAGCATTATCCCTAATGTTTGCTTCCTCTTGCGCCTAAGTGCTAGTCCAACAACGAACATAGGAAGTGTTAGTGTACATCAAACTGTGAGACTACATATAAAGAAGCATGCAACTATAACTTGACTCCAACAACTACCTTCGTGTTGTTGAAGCTCACAAGGTTCATCTGATCTTGCCAACTCGTCTTATGTCAAGAGTGCTTCGGAAGTAGTGTTAGGTGGCAAGGGAGCTTGGGAACATGCTGCTAGCTGAGTTGACAAACGAGTAACTCGTGCAGCTGGTGGTACTGTGGAAGGTGTTGCAACAACTATGGTTGTCTCTGCTTGTTTGGTGGCAGCTATTGGTTTCTGTTTGGCTTGTTTTGCAGCTCGTGTAGCATGGGATACCCTGTTTGTACAATTTTCCGCTGGACTTTGACCTTCTATTGCACCAGCAGTACCAGCAGAATCTGCATAATTGTTCCGCTTCCGTTTCCGTGTGTCCTCGGTACTAACACCATCCCCTGTCATTCTGTGTTCCTTCCTCTTTCTCTGTGCCATGTTAAGTTAGGCCGACAAGAAAAAGCAATAAAAATTTAGTTCTTCAGAACAAATTGATGCGTGATACAAACGAACTGAACTTTGATGTTAGACAACCACATGATAGGAGGATGTAATATGTACGAAAAACAGGACGACATGAGATAATCAGAACTATGATGTGTAAACTAAGCAGAAGGCATTTCACTAAATTAGAAGCAATGCAATAGAAGGTAGACATCATATGAAAGATGCTACAAATATCGCTCTGCCAAGTTAACAGTGTCTCGTCATAACCGGCGTTTAAACAAATGTGAAGCTGTACAAGAAATAAATCATATGCAAGAAGCAAACAACATCACACTACCAAGTTAAAGGTCTCTCATCATTAGTGCCATTGCATATTCACAGCTTATGATGTGTAAACTAAGCACAAGACATTTCGAAAAATTAGAAGCAATCAAAGCTAGACACCATATGTAAGACACAATGAATATCACTCTACTAAGTTAAAACTGTCTCGTCATTAGTGCCATTTCAACAAATTAGTAGTACAAGCTAGAAAATAATGCGAGATGTAAACTATATTAGACTCCCAAGTTAAACGCGTCTTGTGAAAAGTGATAGTTGCAAGTTACACAACAATAGTACTTTGATGTAAGAACATGGTGTGATAGACAGATATTGTATGTTCTACAAACAGGAACACATGTCTTATTCACAAGTATAATGCGTAAAGTAAGCAGATGGAATTCAACAAAATTAGAAGCAATACAAACTAGATATCATACGTAACATGCAACCACATATAATAGTGCCAAGTTAGAGGGAGCACCTGTGATGGTGCACTAGGGGAGACGTGCTCATCATCAACATTGCTACGTTGAGTGTCTATGCATGTGTTGTCTTGCAAATCTTCTAGGGGGTGGCGGAGTAGAATCTATAGAGGCCCTCCATTTGGAAGGAGCACCTTTATCCACTGCCTTGCTAATTTCCTTCCACTTTATTGATTTTGCATTGTCAAGTAAAACCGACAAGAAAAAACAATAAATTCACTCTTCAGAACTCATTCGTGCATGATACTGACAATCACTACTTTGATGTAAGGCAAACACATGATACCAGGATGGAATATGTACAAAAAAACAGGACGACATGGCATATTCACAACTGTTTGTGAAAACTCAGCAGAAGCTATTTCAACAAATGAGAAGCAATGCAAGCTAGACACTGTATGCAACATGCAAGACAATATCACAATGCCAGGCTAGAGAAAGCACCTAGGATGCCGATTTCGCCGGAAGACCGCCATCAGTCCCTGCCTTATTTTTTCCTTCCTATTCTTAATTGCATTGCCTTGTCAGGTCAAACCCACAAGAAAAATGAATAAGAATTCGCTTTTCAGACCTCATTGATGCACAATGCTGACGAGCACTACTTTAATGTAAGGCAACCGCATGATAGGACGATTGAACGTGTACGAAAAAAGGACAGCATTGCATATTCACAACTATGATGTGTAAACTAAGCAGAAGGCATTTCAACAAATTAGAAGCAATGAAAGCTAGACACCATATGAAAGATGCAACGAATATCACTCTACCAAGATAAAATGGTCTCGTCATAAGTGCCATTTCAACAAATTAGAAGTAGTATGAGCTAGAAAAGAATACGAGATGTAACCTATATCACACTCCCAAGTCAAACGTGTCTTATGATAAGTGATTGTTGCAGGTTACACAACAGTAGTACTTTGATGTAAGAACATGGTGTGATAGACAGATATTGTATGTTCTAGAAGTAGGAACACGTGTCTTATTCACAAGTATAATGTGTAAAGTAAGCAGATGGAATTCAACAAAATTATAAGCAATACAAGCTAGACATCATACATAACATGCAACCACATATAACAGTGCCAAGTTAGAGGGAGCACCTGTGATGGTGCACTAGGGGAGACGTGCTCATCATCAACACATCTACGTTGAGTGTCTATGCATGTGTTGTCGTGCAAATAATCTTGGGGGTGGCGGAGTAGAATCTGTAAAGGCCCTCCATTTGGAAGGAGCACCTTTATCCACTGCCTTGCTAATTTCCTTACTCTTTCTTGATTTTGAATTGTCAAGTAAAACCGACAAGAAAAAGCAATAAATTTCACTCTTAAAACTCATTCATGCATGATACTGACAATCACTACTTTGATGTAAGGCAAACACATGATACCAGGATGGAATATGTACAAAAATCAGGACGACATGGCATATTCACAAATGTTAGTGTAAACTAAGCAGAAGCCATTTCAACAAATAAGAAGCAATGCTAGCTAGACACCACATGAAAGATGCAACCAATATCACACTGCCAAGCTAGAGAAAGAACCTGGGATGTTGGTTTCGCCGGAAGACCGCCATCAGTCCCTGCCTTATTTTTTCCTTCCTATTCTTAATTGCATTGCCTTGTCAAGTCAAACCCACAAGAAAAATGAATAAGAATTCGCTTTTCAGAACCCATTGATGCACGATGCTGACGAGCACTACTTTAATGTAAGGCGACCGCATGATAGGATGATTGAATGTGTAAGAAAAAAGGACAGCATTGCATATTCATAGCTATGATGTGTAAACTAAGCAGAAGGCATTCAACAAATTAGAAGCAATGAAAGCTACACACCATATGAAAGATGCAACGAATATCACTCTACCAAGTTAAAGTTGTCTCGTCATAAGTGCCATTTCAACATATTAGAAGTAGTACAAGCTAGAAAAGAATGTGATATGTAACCTATATCACACTCCCAAGTCAAACGTGTCTTATGATAAGTGATTGTTGTAGGTGACACAACAATAGTACTTTGATTTAAGACCATGGTGTGATAGATAGATATTCTATGTTCTAGAAATAGGAACACGTGTCTTATTCACAAGTATAATGTGTAAAGTAAGCAGATTGAATTCAACAAAATTAGAAGCAATACAAGCTAGACATCATACATAACATGCAACCACATATAACAATGCCAAGTTAGAGGGAGAACCTGTGATGGTGCACTAGGGGAGACGTGCTCATCATCAACACAACTACGTTGAGTGTCTATGCATGTGTGTCTTGCAAATAATCTTGGGGGGTGGCGGAGTAGAATCTGTAGAGGCCCTCCATTTGGAAGGAGCGCCTTTATCACTGCCTTGCTAATTTCCTTCCTCTTTGTTGATTTTGAATTGTCAAGTATACCCGACAAGAAAAATCAATAAAATTCACTCTTCAGAACTCATTCATGCATGATGCTAGCAATCACTACTTTGATGTAAGGCAAACACATGATACCAGGATGGAATATGTACGAAAAACAGGATGGCATGGCATACTCACAACTGTTTGCATGCGTAAACTAAGCAGAAGCCTTTTCAGTAAATAAGAAGCCATGCAAGCTATACACCACATGAAAGATGCAACCAATATGACTCTGCCAAGTTAAAAGCATCCCATCTTAAATGGTGTTTCAACAAATTAGAAGTTGCGCATGCTATAAATCATATGAAAGATGCAACTAATATCACACTACATATACTAAAGGTGTCTCGTCATATTGATTGATGCGGGATACAAAAAACAATAGTTTTATGTAAGGACATGCTTAACAAACAGATGTACTATGTACTAAAAATAGGAAGGCATGTCACATTAACAGGTATAATGTATAAACTAAGCAGAATAGCACATGCAATTTAACCAGATTGGAAGAATTACAATCTAGAGACCATATGCAACATGCAACCACATATCACGCTGCCAAGTTAGAGCAAGCACCTGTGATGCTGGTGTAGGGGAAATGCGGTCATCAACTACAGAGCTACGTCCACTATATTCATCTAGGCTTGTTGTTTCTTGAGAATCATGTGGGGAGGCTCACGCTGCATTCTTTTAAAGAGCATATTTTCTCACAGTAACCCACTGGGGTGACTGTCTCATCATAAGTGATTGATGAGGGATACACAAGAACATTAGCTTGATGTAAGAACATGGTTAATAGACAGATGTACTACTATGTACCAAAAACAGGAAGGCATGTCATATTCGAAGGTATAATGTGTAAGCTAAGCAGATGGAATTTAACCAAATTGGAAGCAATACAAGCTAGACATCTGGCTAGAGTGGTGAGCATGATCATCGAGGACCTAAGATCCTGGTGGGAGGTGGGCTGCTTTGCCACCATCGTGGCTTTTTAGTTGGCTTCCAGGTGATGCCTGTCTGTGCTGGGCTTGTCACTGGCTCGGCCAGTGCCCTGACTAGCTATTTGTCTTACGGTGCTCCCTGGATGGTAGTTCATGTAAAAAATATCTTTCCTTATCTTAATAAAGACCGACTTCGGCCTTTTGAATACAAGCTAGACACCATATCCAACATGCAACCACATATGACACCGTGAAGTTAAAGCAAGCACCTGGGATGGTGATTTATGGCGACCGAGGTCATCAACTCTAGAGCTACGTTTACCGTCTCCATCTGCTGAGACTGCACCCTTCATAAGGCTGAAACGTGTCTTGCCTAAGCCCGAAGAAATCTGGAGCTGCTTATCTCTTTTATTTCGTGCTTCTATCAACCGGTTGGTAGAGTCTGAAATACCGATTCATAAGAAAACAATAGTGAGAGTATGGGTGAAGTGTGTGCAGAACTAGTGCACTGTAAAAGTAGAAGATAGCAGGTGGCTAACAAATAAATGACAGGAGACATATGTTAGCTCTACAACATTGCATGGCAAACAAAATTAGATTCTACTTCGTATGATTTTGTAATATATGAGCACAGGGATGGCTAGGAAATGCAGGTACTCCTCCAGCACACCACCACATGTGGTCCTATCAAAATAATAGTCGACTGAAAATAAATAGGCTAGTCAATTTTTTTATGAACCGTCCGATCTATAAGGAATGGGCAGATGGCCTTCATCTGTCTCCCGCCAGTCACTATTGATAATCTTTCTCGAACCGCCAGTGACCACCAGCCCAGACCCCTGCCTCCGCTACCCTACCTCGTCCTCCCCTTGACCTCACACCACCGCCGTGCTTGGAAGCACTCCCATGTCATCCCTTTAATCCCGGCCGACCTCCAGATTGGGTGCCAACAACTCCTAGGCCCCACACACCCCTAAGATAAACACTGAGGCGCTGCTTCCCTGGTGTAATAGGCGGACTAGCGCCTGTTACATCGGGGAATGCTTCCTTTAATATGGAATCAATTGACCAGGAATTGAAATCCAGGGGGCGACGGACCTCTAGCTAAGGTGAAATAATATATGAGGAGAAACCTTGTGCATCGCGAGTTACTAGGAACATCTAGTATCAGGAAGAAGCGATCAACATGTGTCTTATGTGGGATGAATACCGTGCAAGCAGACACGTAAGATTTGCACGAATAAGGGAAGATGAGTACCATTTCTGGTTGCCAGTACTCCTGATGCTGTGGCAATTTTCTTGTTTTTACCAGGGGAACCGATGTTTTGGAGGAGGGTGGATCCATGGATGAACCCATGGCAAAATTGTTGACTGTGTTGCGGTGGCCATCTGTCGGCGGAGGGGAAGCAGATCCGAGGCGGCGAAGGATGGCGTAGCGGGAACAACTCTGGTGTGGTGGACGGTGGTGAAGTTGGAGCAGCAGCGGTGAGGTGTAGGACGACATGGTTGAACTGGCTCGGGTACGGCACACATCGGCGTCCTGGAGGCAGCTTGGCCTCGGCTTCAACTACTAGCCGCCGAGGGCGTTGCGATTGCGGTGGATGACGACGTTGGAGTATCGGCTTCTGCGTGATGGAGGAGGGCAGCGTTGATGGGTGGGATGGGGTGGTGGACGGAGGACGCCGGGGTTTCTCGGCTAGTGGAGAGGTAGTTTTGGCGCCCATGGAGTACGAATGGGGAATCAGACGGGGGGTGGGGGAGCTAAGGGAGAACCATGTTTCGGTATGGGACGCGCTTGTTTTGGTTTTTTTGAATAGATGGAACGTGCTTGTTTGAAATTTGGGGAAAGTACAAACTTTGCCCCCCTCTTAAATTTTGGACCTACTGCAGGTCGGGGGTTGGATGGTAATCCCAGGTGTCCCAAATTGTGGGCGGGAGCGATTTCGGCCGCGCACATGTGTGCTTAGGTGGCCATTGTGTATGAATGTTTTTCGGAGGCGTTTGCGTGGCGTCTAGATGAAGCTATAAACCTACCCCGGTTTAGACCTTTGGACGTCGGGCCGGTAGGTTTCACATGTCGGATTTAGAAAAGTAATTTCCTTCTACCAAACATTGGTCTCACATGGTTTCGGGCGAGCAGGGGCTCTTTTGGCACTTCATTCAAAATTTTGAAACAGAAGCATTCACGTTTAGAGTACTCTTGAACTTTGAGGATTGACCTAAATAGACAACGTTAAATTTGACCTTTTATGTTTGAAAACCTCATTAAATTATGCGCTTCTTTTGAAATTTTGACACTTGAAAATCCTATAACTATGATTATTTTGGAATGGAGGAGGTAAATTTGAATCTATTTTGTACATGACTATATATGCTATTATGTACAAAAGCAGAACAAAGATTGGTGCCCCATAATTTAGGTATGATTTACAAATGCCATGATATCGAATTCAAATAATTGAATGGACTTCATGTTGAATTCGAATTTTTTAAACCACCTTAAGTTGAATTCAAATGTATGCTAGTTCATAGCTAGCTATTTATAATGTTCATTGTGTAACTTGTGTATGTATAATGTGCTTTACACACACAACATGAACTATACTCATGTTTATATTCGATTGGTAAAGAGATGCATTGTCTGGAGTTCAAAATACTAACTATGTGGATCAATTATGTCGAATAATAACAGAGACATGCTCAAATTCGATTGAATATAGATGTCTGATGGATCAATGACCGTTCCTTATGCGAATTGCAAAAATATCATGATCCCATCCTAATATTTGGATATAATTTATATTTTAATCAATGTGTACATCCGTCTTTTATGTGTAGTTTCACTCTCCATCGGTGGTCTCTCACACAAGCTCACACACTCTCTCCCGAGGTGTCTTTCTGGCAGACATGCTCTCGATATAACCAACCCTCCCTCTTGTAACCATTTACGAATGTTTTCACTAACCTTTATCACAAGCACTCTTCCTCTCTCAAGCATACACAAGCACAATCCCCATCGACCCTTTCTATATACATAAACCTGCCTACGTGTCTCCCGCATGCACATTATCTTTAGGCCTCTCTCTCACGCATTGTCTCCACCTCTCTTCCTAATTGACGAGTATGATTCTAGCAGAGCATTCTGTAGGATGCCCCTTAAAGTTAGGTTGGATGAATAGTAATATCAGAGATAAGGGGTTACCTTAGTCCGAGGACCTAGGGTTACAAATCCTAGACGGCTTTGTCAGTGGACACAGAGTCCTTCACGACTCTACTATCTTTGTCTTCTACGACTAGTCCTCCATGGGTCTCCCAAAATGCGCCACGGGCCGATCAATGTGGCGCAGGATGGAACCGAACCAAGGGCCTCACCTCGGCCCACCGGACCTCACCCGGTAACACACCCTCTACCCCCAGGTCTCGTTATCTTCTCACACCCACACATACCAACACAGACACCACACAAAAAAATTCTCCTCGTGCCTCTATCACCTCCCCCCTTGTATATACACACTCAAGGGAATCTCTCGCCGTGACGTCATATTCTCTCTCTCTCTCTAGAACACTCTCATTTCTTGTGCTATCTCTCCCACGCCCCTCCCCCGTCAACCCCTCTATCCATGCCTCTCTCGAATGCGTAATACACAAACATACCTCTCCAGGCCTTGCCAAATGCATCAACTACACATTCACACATGTTACATCACGTACCCCATTGATCTAAAAAGCCCTCTATTCACGTTTATTTCGCATACAACATTCCTTTTGAATAAAACCACACAAAGTGTGGCCAAAAAATTATTTTAGAATTTCTACATATATACAAAATTACAAAGTTGTATGGAGGAATATGAACGTTAATTTGCATTGCATGGTGCCCACAATGATATTTATTTTGCACTGTGAAATTTTATATTTTTATAATATATATAAAGTTAGTCATAATAAAGAGAAACGAAGAGCATCTCTCTCTCCATCGCATACACCCCCTCTACGCCCCTTTCACGTACGCACACAAACTATCTTCAGGTCCTCTAAAAGTACGCCCCTAGCATATTCACGCATGTTTCATCTTTCTCTCGCGATATATACAGTGACGATCATTGTATTTGAAGTGAAAGCATGAAACGTACATTGGACTTCAGAATTCACTCATTATGGTCACCATTTATGTTTTGTGGTTATTATACAGTCATGGGGCTCACCGTACATCTTTGTATTTGCTCAAGACACGACTAGTTGACTAGTTAAACGCTCCACGTGGCACCTCTAGTGTTGCATAACATTATCTCACTACCATTGGGCCCACCTGTCGGCGTGTATCTACTCTACTCTTACTAAAAACAGAGTTGGTGATGATGGTGTGCCTGCCATCCTGCAATATAGGCCGTCTGATTTATATCTGACGGATAGGAAGGAAATTGTCGGAGTAATGGGCCACGGGTAGGCCAACCCGAGTCCCATAACCTTTCAAGACATCGGGGCAGGCTGCGCCCCTCAAGACCCCAGGGCGAAGAGCCGCCTCCTGAGGAGTCGACGGCAGGGCGGCCGACTGCCCGCTCACGGCCGAGTCCCAGGGACGACTTCCAGAGAAGCCGGCTTTGGGGAGTCAGCCGGCGACTCCAACAAACCCATGACCTCATCAAAGGTGACGGGGCAGGGGAGTGGCTACAGTGAAGCCCACTCCCGCCCCTTACCAAGGGCAGGCATGGCCACAGCACGCCGTACTCGGGAAGATCTCCGTGCGGCGTGGCACTGTTGCCCTGCCGGCCCTGACATCAGCACCACAGTACCGAGTCCTGCACCCACGATAGCTTGTATGAACGGCCTGGAAGCAGCAGGTCCCACCAGTCAGTGAGACCCTAGGAGACGGCGAGAGGACCGCCAGTCGGATCCGTCAGGAGTCGGCCTGGGGAGTCAGCCGAGCCCTCCCCTGGGCCCCATGCGCCATTGATCATGATGTGATGGGGAGTGGCAATAGTGATCACCCGCCAGGCGGCGGGACTGTTGCCACGACCCCATGACCAAGCCCGCGTCATCAGAAGCACGGCTACAGTAATCAGCAGCTGGCAAGACCCGCCCGCGGCGGACGCGGCCTGTCGGCTCCGTACCAGACCAGTCGGCGGGGCCCACCAACCGGCGGGCCCCAGCAGTCAGCGGAGAAATCGGAGGCCAAAGGCACTGACGGCTGGGCCCGCGCCCAGATGAATTACCATTGTACCCCTGGGGGTAGGCCTATATAAACCCCCCCAGGGCACCCATGCAAAGGGTTGGAACCCAGTAGCTCTAGACCATACCAGATAGAAGGAGAGAGCTAGCCTTGCCCTCTCCTACCTCTAAGAAACAGCTCAAGGAGCAACCGTGTAAACACTTGGCCATAGTGATCATGCGGAGACCCCGCAGAGCATTAGTAGGGGTATTATCTCCCCGGAGAGCCCTGAAGCTGGGTAAGATTCGCCGGCGTGCATGTCTTCGCCTCATCCCGTTTCCAGGCACCGGCGACGTTCTACTCGCCCCCACCATGATAAGCCATCCGTTGGCATATGTCGCACCAAACCACCGACATTTGGCGCCCACAGTGGGGCCTGGTGCACCGCCGTCCGGAGATCTGTTCTGGACGAGAACCCTTTTCCTCCCTGGCGAGCGCAGCCAGCCAGGCATGCCAGACGAAGTTTGCATCGACGCGCTGCGCGGCGTTGAGATCGCCTGCGCAGCCAGCTCCTTGGCCGAACTTGTCGGCGAGGTCCACCTCTCCGACGAACCTGCGTCCGACGCAGGCACGGGCGGCCCCGAGAACCTCCTCGCGGGCCTCCTCGATCAACTCCACGTTTCTGGCGGGCCTGCCGTAGACTTGGAGTCCGTAGGCTCCACCGACCCGATGCTGGTCGACTCCGACACCGCGTCGCTTGACGCGTTCCCCACCAACGTGGTGGTCTACGACGAACCTCTCCCCCACACAGAGAGCGACGGAAGCACCGTCACTGAGGTGCTAGTCATCAGTCATGACGAGTTCCCTGGCGGAGGAGCGCCCGACTCACTCGGCGCGGCGCTGCAAGACCTAACTGCGCCCATTCCGGAAGATGCTGACGCAGAGACGTTAGAAGCGTGCCGCCTTCAGCTCGTTGAAGGCGCGAAGAAGTTGGCCAGCATGAGATGCTTGTCAGAAGCTTACCAGCGGGAGATGGATCGCGCCATTGGCGGCTCGCCGGCCCTGGCAGGGCCCAGCCGCCTTGGCGCGGTCCAGCAGCGCGGCGTAGCCATCGCCAGCCTGTTTGGGGCTAGCCGCCCCGTGTACGGTACACCAGCGCAGAACATCCGAGCCGCCTAGGCAGCGGCGGATGAGCTGGACAATTTCGAGGGCGAAGAATGCCGCATCATGATGGAGCGAGTCCAGCGGCTCCTCGACGCGGCCGCCGCGCAGAACAAGGCCGGCTGCCGCACGGAGGCGCCACAGCGGCCAAACGACGACCCGCACCGAGATCAAGGCGCGACGTCTCGGACGCCGACTGGCGGCGCCCAAGGAAGAAAGGACAAGGAGCCGGCTGTCAACCACAGTCGGACTCGCATTACCATAGAGCGCGACCGAGATGGCCGCCCGAGAGCAATGGAACGACGGGATGACTGTGCGCCTCCCCCTCCCCGTAAGGAGAGGCGAGTCTCCCCGCTGCCTATTGACCATCCGACTCTCGGTGACCGCCTTGGCCGCCGAGAGGGAGTTGGAGAGAATGACGCCCGCCACCGGATCGACCAACTTCACTAGTCCCTGGCGCTGGAAGAAGAAGTCGAGCTGGGTCCGCCTTTTTGCGGGCCCCGCATTCGGGACGAGCCCTTTCCCAGAGGGTTCACGCTCCCAAGAGACACGCCCAAGTATACCGGCTCCATGAAGCCGGAAGACTGGCTAGTCGACTACTCCATGGCTGTCAGCATAGCAAACGGCAACAAGCATGTCGCCGTAAAGTACGTTCCGCTCATGCTCCAGGGCATGGCCCGGACATGGCTGAACAGCCTAAAGCCCCGCAGCATCAACAGCTGGGTCGACTTCACCGAAGCGTTCGTCCGCAACTTCACCAGCACGTACAAGCGTCCTCCCAAGCCTCGTCAGCTCTCCTTGTGCGTGCAAGGTCCTGACGAGTCGACTCGCGACTACCTCACGCGTTGGGCTGAGCTCCGGAACTCCTGCGAGGGCGTGCACGAGGTGCATGCCATCGAGTACTTCACAGTCGGGTGCCGAGAAGGCACCCTCCTCAAGCACAAGCTCCTCTGCGACGAGCCAGAAACCCTCGACGAGCTGCTGATCATAGCGGACAAGTACGCCACGGCCGACTCCTCCATGAAGGCGGAAATTCAAAACAACACAACTGGCAAAGTGGCTCCTCAAGCTCCAAGAACTCCGGCGGCAGACGCCAGCCGGCAACAACAGCAGGGTGACAACAAGCGCAAGGCCCCGCAGCCGGCAGGTCGCGACCGTTGAAGCCCAGCAGCCAGAAGAGCAGCCTCCGCCCAAGTGACAGAAAGGCGGCAAGCCTAACTGGTTGCAGGCCTTCTCCTATGAGCAGACCTTGGATGGACCTTGCAAGTTCCACAGCGGCGCAAAGCCGTCGAATCACACCACCCGGAAGGGCCACTGGCTCACCAGGATCGCCAAGGGAGACGGCCTCCTGCCACCCCCGCCTGCTGGGCAGCCGCCTCCGCCTCCACCCCAGCAGCCGGCAGTCAGGCCAGTCGGCGCAGTACAAGACGAATACCCTGAAGAACACGGAGCCTACATGGTGTTCACCAGTATGGCTGATGATCGACGCAGCAGGCGGCTGCAGCGAGAAGAGGTGAACGCAGTAGCCTCAGAGACGCCAGAGTTCATGCACTGGTCTGAGAAGCCCATCAGCTGGAGCAGGGCTGACCACCCAGAAGTGATGCCGAGTCCGGGCTCCTACGCCTTGGTCCTGGACGCCACCTTTGCTACGGACAAACGGGCCGCGCGTTTCTCGCGAGTTCTGATAGACGGGGGCAGCAGCATCAATATCCTGTACAAGGATACCATGGAGAAGTTAGGAATCAAGCAAAGACAGCTTCAGAGCAGCCGGACAGTGTTCCATGACATTGTACCTGGGCTTTCCTGCTCGCCGATCGGCAAGATCCTGATGGACGTCCTCTTTGGGGACAAAGATCACTTCCGAAGAGAGTCTGTTTGGTTTGAGGTGGTGGACCTTGAGAGCCCATACCATGCGCTACTTGGCCGACCCGCCTTGGCCAAGTTCATGGCGGTCCCCCACTACGCTTACCTCAAGATGAAGATGCCCAGTTCCAGGGGAATTCTGACTGTGGCAGGCGACTACCAGAAGTCGTCTGCTTGCGCAGCTGAGAGCAGTCGGCTGGCCGAGTCCCTGGTAATCGCGGCTGAGAAGCGGCTCCTTGAGCGAGTTGTGGCGATGGCCGGCAAGCAGCCTAAGGTATCGCCCAGCCCAAAAGAGTCGGAGGCTGAGGGTTCGTCCAAGCCGGCTAAAGAGACAAAGAAGATACCCTTGGATCCGGAGCACCCAGAGAGGTACGCCGTCGTAGGTGCAAACCTCGACAGCAAATAGGAAGGCGAGCTCGTCGATTTCCTCCGTGAGAATCAGGACATCTTCGCATGGTCCCCCAAAGACATGCCAGGTGTACCGACGGATTTCGCCGAGCACAAGTTACATGTCCGATCTAATGCAAAGCCGGTCAGGCAGCCCCTGCGCCACTTATCAGAAGAGAAGAGAAGATTTGTCGGAGAAGAGATAGCCCGACTCCTAGCAGCCGGCTTCATTATGGAAGTTTTCTTTTCGGAGTGGCTGGCAAATCCAGTCCTGGTACTAAAGAAGAACAAGCAGTGGCGAATGTGTATTGACTACACGAGCCTCAACAAGGCCTGCCCCAAGGACCCATTTGCTCTACCAAGAATCAATCAGGTGATAGTCTCCACAGCCGGATGCGAGCTGTTGAGTTTCTTGGATGCATACTCAGGATATCACCAGATCAAGCTGAACCCGGCTGACAGATTGAAGACCACCTTAATCAAGCTGTTTGGAGCATTCTGCTACCTCATCATGATGTTCGGCTTGAGGAATGCCGGCGCCACCTTTCAGCGTTGCATGCAGAAGTGTCTCCTCAAGCAGCTCGGTAGGAACACCCACGTCTACATGGACGACGTAGTGGTGAAAACGAAAAAGCGTGGAACACTGCTGGAAGACCTCAAGGAGACCTTTGAGAACCTGCGCCAGTTCCAGATCAAGCTCAACCCCGAGAAGTGTGTCTTCGGAGTACCAGCCGGCCAGCTGCTAGGTTTCCTGGTCTCTGAACGCGGCATAGAATGCAACCCAGTAAAAATCAAGGCCATCGAGAGAATGGAGGTACCCAGCCGACTGCTGGATGTGCAGAAGTTCACCGGCTGCTTAGCGTCCATCAGCCGATTCATCAGTCGGTTGGGCGAGAAAGCTCTCCCCTTATACCAACTCATGAAGAAGACCACTTTTTCGAGTGGAACCATAAGGCGGACGAAGCTTTTCACCAGTTGAAGAATATGTTGACTACTCCGCCTGTCCTGGCGGCTCCGACTCCCAAGGAACCTACGCTCCTGTACATCGCCGCCACCAGCCGGGTAGTCAGCATGGTCATTGTAGTGGGGCGCAAGGAGGAAGGCAAGGCGCTGCCTGTCCAGAGACCAGTATATTACCTGAGCGAGGTATTGTCGACCTCCAAGCAGAACTACCCCCACTACCAGAAGATGTGCTATGGCGTACACTTTGCTGCCAAGAAATTGAAGCCTTACTTTCAAGAGCATCCAATCATGGTGGTCTGCACGGCCCCACTTGCCGAGATCACCGGTAGCCGAGATGCTTCTGGTCGAGTGGCCAAGTGGGCCATAGAGCTGGCTCCTTACACCATCTACTACCAGCCCCGCACCGCTATCAAATTACAAGCACTGGCCGACTTCCTTGTCGGTTGGGCCGAGACCCAGTACCTGCCTCCAGCACCTGATTCCACCCATTGGCGGATGCATTTCGACGGCTCCAAGATGCGCACTGGCTTGGGAGCTGGCGTCGTCCTCACCTCTCCCAAAGGCGACAAGCTCACGTATGCGCTGCAAATCCACTTTGCCGCCTCCAATAACATTGCCGAGTATGAGGCGCTCATCCACGAGCTCCGGCTTGCCAAAGAGCTTGGCATCCGCCGGATCTTGTGTTATGGTAACTCGGACTTAGTGGTCCAGCAATCATCCGGCGACTGGGACGCGAAAAATGCAAACATGGCGAGCTACCGTTTCCTCGTGCAGCAACTCAGCGGGTATTTCGAAGGATGCGAGTTCCTTCATATACCAAGGAATGACAACGACCAAGCAGATGCATTAGCATGAATCGGCTCTACCTGCCAAGCAATACCATCTGGTGTCGCCCTTCAACGCCTTCTCAAGCCGTCCGTCAAGCCCTCGCCAGAATCAGACTCCATCTTCGTACCGGCTCCTCCCGAAGACGTCGGATCCGACTCCAGAGCCCCGGCAGGCGGCACGAGGATCTCGGCAGATGACTAAGGAGCCGCCACAGTCGAGGCTAGCCCAGGGACTACGGAACCCGGCCCGGGGACTGCGGTGGCGGACTTGAAGATTCCATAACTTGGCCCAAGGACCGCGCCAGTCGGCCTGGGGACTTCATCAACCCAGCAAGCGGCTGTTGACTCCAACCCGCCACCTCCCAGCCCAGCCGCCCTCGTCCAAGTCGCAGTTCTGGTTGACGAAGAAATAGCAGCACCCTCATGGGCCCAGCCCATCCTCAAATTCCTGGTGAACAAAGAGCTACCAACTGATGAGACCTCAGCTTAGCAAGTACAACGCTGGGCGGCAGCCTATACCATAGTCAACAGAGAGCTGGTCAGGCGCAACGTCACTGGTGTCTACCAGCGCTGCGTAGAGCCAGAGCAAGGCCAAGCGATTCTCAAAGACATCCATCAAGGCGAATGCGGCCACCATGCGGCTTCAAGAGCACTCGTCGCCAAAGCCTTTCAGCACGGTTTCTTCTGGCCGACTGCCTTAGAAGAGGCCAAGGAGTTGGTCCAAAAATGCAAAGGATGCCAAAAGTTCAACTCCAAGCCGCACTAGCCGGCTTCTACGCTCAAGACCATCCCCATTGCCTGGCCTTTCGCAGTTTGGGGTCTAGACCTGGTGGGACCATTCAAGACAACACGAGGTGGTTTAACTCACCTACTTGTCGCAGTGGACAAGTTCACCAAGTGGATAGAAGCGAAGCCAATTAAGAAACTGAACGGTCCAACTGCCGTGACTTTCATCACCGATATCACAATTCGGTACGGCATACCACACAGCATCATCACCGACAACGGCACCAATTTTGCCAAAGGCGCCTTGGCCCATTTCTGCGCAACACAAGGCATCCGACTGGACCTAGCGTCCGTCGCCCACCCGCAGTCAAACGGCCAAGTGGAGCGAGCAAACGGCCTCATCCTGTCCGGCATCAAGCCTCGGTTGATCGAGCCTCTGGAGCGCTCGGCTGGCTGTTGGCTCGACGAGCTGCCAGCCGTCCTCTGGAGTCTGCGCACGACTCCAAACAAGTCAACCGGCTTCACGCCCTTCTTCCTCGTCCATGGTGCCGAAGTCGTCATCCCAACAGACATAGAGTTCGACTCCCCACGAGTCACCATGTACACCAAGGAGGAAGCAGAAGAAGCACGACAAGACGGCGTCGATCTGCGGGAAGAGGGCCGGCTGTTGGCACTCAGCCGGTCCAGCATCTACCAGCAGAGCCTGCGCCGGTACCACAACAGGAAGGTCAGGCCAAGATCTTTCCAAGAAGGCGACCTTGTGCTCCAGCTGATCCAGCGAACAGCCGGCCAGCACAAGCTGTCAGCGCCTTGGGAAGGCCCTTTCATCATCAGCAAAGTACTCGGCAACGATTCCTACTACCTGATCGACGCTCAGAAGCCCCGAGCACGCAAGAGGGACGACTCTGGCAAGGAGACAGAGCGGCCATGGAATGCAAATCTCCTCCGAAGGTTTTATAGCTGATGCAGTATGTACCACGCTACCTTTTCTATTAAAGAACCAAGACTTCGGGCCCCCCGAGGCGAGCTCAGGGACTGCCCTCTTTTGTCTGGATGATAAAAATTATGACTGCAAGTATGTTAGTCCTTTTTATGCCGTTTGGCACCGGGCTCGACAAATCGGCCTGGGGACTTGCCGCCTTGCACTATGAAATGCTTCCTACAGTCAGACAAGTAGTGTGTAAACGCCCAAACCGTCTCCTGTCAGAAGTCGCAGCTCGCAAAGCGACTATACGGTGGGCAGCGGTAAGGTAGAATGGGCATTCGCATGAAAAATGGCTAAGGACTCAAAGCATAAAACATAGCTCAAGACGGCTTCCAGCCTTTCTCGCAAACTGACTCTCGGATAGTCGAACTGCCGCTTCCTATCCAACTTGCTCAAAAAAAATCTTGAAATCGGCTAAGTACTTGCTTTCCCAAAGTAGCCTAGCACTTGATCCAGCAACAATCCGCAAAGCGGCTGTCCGATTGGCAAGGCAGGCAACTAAGAGAAAGCGGCAAAGGAAAAAAGCCAAAAGAACAATGAGCAAGAAAAGATATATATATATATATTTACATAACATAGGCCCTTGGCCAAATTGTCGAGTAGAGGTTCAAAATACACCCCGCGGGTGGAATTGTGTGAATTAACAAGTTCTTCAAAGACTACTGAAGCAGATAAAATAAAAGATACAGCGGCAGCTTAGGAGGTAGCAAACGGATTCGGAGGGTCGGAGGAGGCGCCAGCGTCAGGCGTCGGGGAAGCCGGCTGGCTAGTCTCGGCTTGATCACCTCCAGCGGCAGTCGACTCGGTCGCACGCGGCTCGTTGCTGGAGGCGCGGTCGGGCTGAGGCTGGCCGTCTGCTCCGTCTTTTGGTGCCTCCGCCTCGTCCTCCTCCTCGACGCTGGAGCCAATCACCTCCGCCGAGTCTTCGCCGTAGTCTGGGTTCATCCCAAACCACTCCGGCGGTACCTCCTCGCCGTCTTCAGAACGCTCGGGGACGAAGATGCTAGTGTCGGTGTACTCGGCGATCGGCGCAGCACGTTTGATGAGGGCATCTTCTGCAGCCGCCAGCTCCGGCTGGACCTCCGACCGAAGCGTGGCCAACCGGTCTAGATCCAGCCCCGGGTACCATGCCTTGACGAACTCCAAGGCCCGGCGCGCTCCAGCCCGGGCCGAAGAGCCCTTCTAGGCCTCAAGACGACCAGCCGCGACCTCCAGCCAGTTGGCCGTCAGGCTGGGGGTGCGCAGAGCCTGCATATCCGGCCAAAGGGCGGCAATCGCCTGGGCACCGACGCACTGAAGCCGGCGCAGCATCCGGTGAGCCAGCCGGAGGCGAGCCTCGATGCTCAGGATGTGCTCGTCAAGAGTTCGGGGCGCATCGGCGCCGATCTCTGCGCCCTCCGCCCTCCGACTTTCATGGTCGGCCTCGATGGCTTGGATGGCGGCCTGCAACTGCCCAGGGAAGAAGTCTGCAAAGACGCGAAGAAACGAAGAAGCTAGTCAAAAACCAGGAGTCGGCATGATTTAAATCGGCAGCTCGAATAAAGAAAATAAAGAGACTCACATCAACGATGTCTTCAATCTCGTGGAAGCCGGAGGACAGCAGTGCCTCCTTGTCAGACCAGGAGGAGCGCTCGCTCGCGAACTCGACCAAGAGGGCGGTTTCCGTCTCCTCCGCCTCCCTCTGCGACTTCACAAGCAGCTCCTTCTGCTCTGCCAACTGAGTGGCCAGCAGATCGCGCTCTGTGGCCAGCCTGCTGCACTCCTCCCCTTTGGCGCGCAGGGCGGAGTTGGCTTCGCTCAGCTGCTATTGAAGAGCAGCGTTGGCTCCTGAAGAAAAGGAAGAAAGATAACAATCGTCAATAAAGTAGGTCGCCGGGGAGATCCGGCCCGACTGCTCCGCGGGTGCGCTAGCAGGCCCCCACAGAGAAGAAAAAAGTACTTACTCCGGCTCTCCGCCAAGTCGGCGGTCCGCTTGCCCAGCTCTTCAACGTTACGGTTGAAGGCAGTGACGCGGAGGTTGTGGTAATCCTGCGACAAGCATTTAAGACAAAGTTAGTACCCAGAAGTTCATCAATTGGAGTTCCGGGCCGCCTGCTCAGCAGCCGGCCCGAAACTCAGGGACTACACCCAGTGGGTGCGCTGGCGCGCCCCCACAGAGAGGAACAAGAAAACAAAGACCAAAGGAAAGAAACATACACGGACGGCTGCCCGCGATGCTAGGAACGCCTTGGTGCAACTCTGGAGAGCGTCGCCCTCAGCACGGAGCTTCGCCTGGACGTCCAGGAGCGCCCGGTTCAGCGGCCCTGTGTCGCCTCCTCGCACCCACCCAATAGGTGCGGCGCTCGTCGCTTCGGCGTCTGGGGCCGCCGAGCTGGCGGTGCCGGCTTCCAGGGCGCGGGGTGCCGAAGTCGCCTTCTCTAGACGACGGCGCGTTGGCGAGCCAACTTGGAGGAGTAGCCTCGCCACGGCCTCGTCTTCGGTCGGCGGCACCGGAGGGTCCGCTGGCTGCTCGCCTTGCACACCTTCAGACGGCGGCGGAGGCGGCGGCGGCGGCGGAACGTTCGCGTCCGGAGTAGAGGGGTCGCCGCCTTCCCTCTCCTCGACGGGGTTCTCCCTGCCAGCTTCTCAAGTTGGCCCCGTGAACTCCGGAGGCGGCGGCGCAGAGTTCAACAGGGTGACGAGCACTGCCGACTGGCGGCGTGCGGCTTCCTCAGCCCGCTGCTTCGCCGCGGCGGCGGCTTCGGCCTCCTCTAGTTTTTTCTTAGCGGAGGCCTCCGCCCTGTCGGCCTCCGCCTTCTCCAGGCGGAGGGCCTCTTCTTCGTTGCGCTTCTCCTGCGCATTCCGCTCCGTCGCCTCCCGGAGGTCAGCAGCAGGGTCAATCCGCCGAGTGGTCGCAGACGTCTCCGCTGACCCCATGACGGAGGCGGCGGCGACCCGCTCAAGAGAGAGGGGAGCCCTGAAGCAAGAGGGGCAAGCAGAGACTCAGACAAATCACGAAGAAATAATAAAACTTTGAAGACAGAATACTTACGCGGAGACCAACGGTGGCTTCTTCACTTCCTTACAGAAGCGGAAGGCCTTCGCGGCTGCCTCGTCCCGCCGGGTCGCAGCAGCCGAGCCCTTGGGCTTCTTCGGCCGACTGCCGAACAAGGTCGGCACGGCCCTGCGCTTCTTCCCGCCGCCTGGAGCGCCCAGCGCGGCAGAAGAGCCCGCGTCAGGCTGGCTGTCTCCTGGCCGATGGCGAGGGGCGACTTCTCCCTCGGCGTTGTCTTCAGGCCAGTCGGCGAAGGTAGCCGAAGGCCTGAAGTCGCCTGCTGTCCCTCCTCCTCCCTCGGCGTCGTCTTCCAGAGCCGCCGCCCCCAGATCGGGGTCGTCGACGTCGCTCTCCGCCCAGTCGGCGAGGAACTCATGGGCCGGCCCCGAGGTGCCAGCTGGTGGGTGAAGAAGGGGATTCTAACCAAAGCCGACTGGTCAAAACAAAACTCGGCAAGAAGAAGACAATCTAAAGAAAGAAAAGAAAGGCGACTCACCACGAGCGGGGGGTTGGCGCGGGAGTACGGCTCCTTGCCGAATCGCCAGTCCTCCAGGAGCCTGCTGTCCGAGAGGTAGTTCACCATGAAGGCCACCTCTTCGTGAGGCATGTCCTTGGTGCACATCCAACTCGGGTTGTGGTGCCCGCTCATCTGGCATATCATGTGAGGGCGGCCTTGGAGTGGGAGAACTCGGCGCGAAACGAAGGCGGCCAGCAGGTCCGGACCAGTCAGACCCTCCGACTGCGTCAGCACTCGGAGTCGCATGATGGCGCCGGCTCCCGCAGGCGTCAGCGACCTGGCCCAGTACGACCAGTTGGGCAGTCTCCCAGCCGGCGGGCCGACTTTGAAAGCCGGCAGGTTGACCCAGTCGCCCCTCGTGGCGACGTTCCTGACGTAGAAGTAGGATCTCTGCCACATCTTCACCGACTTTATCAGTGAGATGGAGGGGAAGGGATTGTCGGCCCCCGACCTTCGCACGATGATGAAGGCGCTGCACTGAGCCGGCACGCCCGCGGCCTGGGTGCCGAGCTTGGAGAAGAAGAACTCCCCCAGAGCTCGAGGGAGGGGAGGAATCCGAGGAAGCCTTCGCACAGGGCCACGAAGGCGGACAGCAGCACCACTGCGTTCGGGGTGAGGTGATGCGGCTGGAGACCGTAGAACTCCAGGAAGGACCGGAAAAAACTGCTCGCCGGCAGCCCCAGCCCGCGCAGGCAGTGCGAGCGGAAGATGACCCGCTCGCCCTCCTGTGGTGCGGGGGAAATCTCCCCCTCCAGCGCAAGACGCACCTGCACGCGATCCTTGCCGGGAAGCCGACAGGTCCGGCGGAGGAACTCAATGTGGTCTTCATGAACTTCGGAACCGTCCTAGGTGCCGGAGCGCACTGGGGGAGGCGCGGCAGCTGAGGAAGAACTCATCGCGAGCTGTCGCCGCAGCGTTTACCGGAGGTTGGGCGTGCGGCGGAGCAAAGAAGAAAAGAGGAAGGAGGAGAGCGAGGAGCAGCAAGGAGGAAGAGAACAAGGAGTAGTGGGAAGGAGGGGCGCGCGTTCCCCCCTCTTCCCCCTACTTATAGCCCTGTGGGCTGCGAAGCCGAGGGGGCGGACGTGGGATTTACTGCGCCCACAACCCCACGACCCCCATGATCCACGTAAATTTACTGCGCGCAGTAACTCCACGGGAATCCCAACCATCCACCGGGGCCGCAGCGGATCCACTCGGGCGCCGAGGCGCGGTAGTGGCGGGCCCCGCCTATGGGCCTGTCCCGTCGCACGCGTAGGCTGGCAGGACGGCCTGGCCACGTGCCCTCGCGTGACAGGCTAAGAACGGGCGGCAGCCTGGAGGCTTAGCTAGCATGCCACTTAAAATCCCGCCGCGACGTTTGAAATACTGAGCAAGTCGGAATTGAGTGAGTCCGAGTTGAGCAAGTCCGACTCCTTCTAGACGGCTGGCAGAAGTCAGTCAAAGACCATGTGTTGAGCACCCGGAAAAAGAAACTGCTGAGGCTTCTCGGCTGATCGCCCGCGGCGCCTCACCAGCTTCGGGGACTACTGTTGGAGTAATGGGCCACGGGTAGGCCAACCCGAGTCCCATAACCTTTCAAGACATCGGGGCAGGCTGTGCCCCTCAAGGCCCCAGGGCGAAGAGCCGCCTCCTGAGGAGTCGACGGCAGGGCGGTCGACTGCCCGCTCACGGCCGAGTCCCAGGGACGACTTCCAGAGAAGCCGGCTTTGGGGAGTCGGCCGGCGACTCCAACAAACCCATGACCTCATCGAAGGGGACGGGGCAGGGGCGTGGCTACAGTGAAGCCCACTCCCGCCCCTTACCAAGGGCAGGCATGGCCACAGCACGCCATACTCGGGAAGATCTCAGTGCGGCGTGGCATTGTTGCCCTGCCGGCCCTGACATCAGCACCACAGTACTAAGTCCTGCGCCCACGACAGCTTGTCTGAACGGCCCGGAAGCAGCAGGTCCCACCAGTCAGTGAGACCCTAGGAGACGGCGAGAGGACTGCCAGTCGGATCCGTCAGGAGTCTGCCCGGGGAGTCGGCCGAGCCCTCCCCTGGGCCCCATGCGCCATTAATCAAGATGTGATGGGGAGTGGCAATAATGATCGCCCGCCAGGAGGCGGGACTGTTGCCACAACCCCATGACCAAGCCCGCGTCATCAGAAGCACAGCTACAGTAATCAGCAGCCGGCAAGACCCGCCCGCGGCGGACACGGCCTGTCGGCTCCGTACCAGACCAGTTGGTGGGGCCCACCAACCGGCGGGCCCCAGCAGACGGCGGAGAAATCGGAGGCCAAAGGCACTGGCGGCTAGGCCCGCGCCCAAACAAATTACCATTGTACCCCTGGGGGTAGGCCTATATAAACCCCCCAGGGCACCCATGCAAAGGGTTGGAACCCAGTAGCTCTAGACCATACCAGATAGAAGGAGAGAGCTAGCCTTGCCCTCTCCTACCTCTAAGAAACAGCTCAAGGAGCAACCGTGTAAACACTTGGCCATAGTGATCATGCGGAGACCCCGCAGAGCAGCAGTAGGGGTATTATCTCCCCGGAGAGCCCTGAAGCTAGGTAAGATTCGCCGGCATGCATGTCTTCGCCTCATCCCATTTCCAGGCACCGGCGACGTTCTACTCGCCCCCACCATGATAAGCCATCCGTTGGCATATGTCGCACCAAACCCCCGACAGAAATTATGGCAATTTTGCAATGAGGTACCCACACCCCTCTCCACATTTGAAAATAAGGCCTTCCCTCATTTATCCTTTTCTCTCACAAGATAAACTACTCATACAAATGCATCTTGATGTTACGTGCAACGCACGGGCATCTTGCTAGTAAGAATGAAAACAAACGATAAAAAATATTGGATGGTGGTTCGAAGTCATGACCGTGGGCACAGTGGACAAGGTGGCCTTGTATTGGTATGCTGAGTCGTCTGTTTTAACACACAGGAGCTGGTGTGGTGATTATACACACACACACACACGTGCACACGAACTGCATGCACGCAACACTCACACGAACACACGCAGCCACGCATGCACGCAACACTCACACGTACACACACAGCCACGCATGCACGCAGCACTCTCTCTCTCTCACACACACACACACACGCGCGCGTGCGCGCAGGCATGCATGCACACACCACACGACCAACACACGCTCTCATGCTCAAGTGCTCAACCTACACGTGCATGTGCACACATCAGGCCCTGACAGACACATACACAACCAGGTGGTTCCCGCGCACGGGTTGGAGTCTTGTCGCGCCTACATAAATTTGTGTTTATCTGACCTTTTTCCTATGCAAACTGACAGGTGGGACCCACAAGGAACATGGTCAATTTAACTAGTCAACATAGTGCTACACAGACTATTTGGTCGGTCAACATAGTGCAATCCAATGCTGAAGTGACCGTATAATCACCGCAAAATGTATATAGTGACCGTAATGAGCGTATTCTGAAGTCCGTTGACCGTATTACGCTTTTCACTTGAAATATATTGGCCGCCCGTGTATTTATCTCTTCTCTCTCTCTCTCTTTGGAGCCGAGTAGGCCAACGTGCTAGTGCCTAAATTGGTGCATGCCACCCCATTATTGTTGTACTGGTTTCGTAAAAGCGTACAAGCATTCATGTCTACTATACAAAACTGTAGATATGAGTTACAAATGATATGAAGACGAATACAAATATTTGAATCCACTTTATGCCCAATTTCTCTCTGTAGGCCCTCCAAAAGTACATCTCTACACGTTCTCGCATGTTACATCTAACAACTATGCAATACAGCACTACTACTACACTCTAACACAATAAATCATATGTGTTTCTAGTTTTACTAGATCTCATATTGTTACTTAATTATTCAGTTTGCATACATTAAAATTGCCTTTGAAATGTATGGCTAGTATCATCTACCGCGTGGGAAAAATCTGGCCTTTCCTGTTTAATCGGGTTTATATTGATGGATCATTTGAAACAGAAAAACTATAGTAGTAATATAGTACAAGTAACAGTTCATTAGGCCGCCGTGTCGTGTACTCCTCCGTCGTAAGAGTGGAGTGCTTGCTTTCATAAATGTTCTAGTCCCTTTCGACGACATGTGGGACATCAAGCAACCGGGTCCACGTGCCATACCGAAATAACAATGCAGAGCAGCAGAGGTGAAGAACCCAGTCATGGCGCCGGCGTAGTAATGAGCACTGAGGCGTCAAATCACAAAGCTGCACCTTTCCCGCAGTTAAGTTGGAGGGACGAAGTAATAATGCTAAAAAAATAAGTTGGAGTGACGAAGCAACCATCATTTCACTCGTTGCTGAATCGGCTTCTCCCTCATCTTCTTCAAGTTAACCACGTGTTGCTTGTGCCGTTGTTCTGCCTCATGTGGGACGTGGAACGGCTTGGTAAAGAACTGACACGTGGGACTGCATGTTAGCAAATCGCCAGGCCAACGGCCTCTAAAAATAAGAAACCTCCCCGCCATCCGCGCGGCAAAATCACCTCCTTTTTACTAATCTTGATACTATAATTTTTTAGATCAATGTAATTGAGATTTATATAGATAGCACACCGGAGCAAAACCAAGTGGTACGTTTAAGGGCATCCATAGATCACAATGTGTAGCCAAATGTGAAAATAGCTTTTGGCATCATTGGGAACAATTGTGGACGGTGCTGCCAAAGCCAAAAAGATGGAACTGAAGCTCCCTAATTGATTGATTGAAGGAATAGAAAAATGCAAGCTCTCTCCTCTTTCTCCTATGCTTGGAAGTATGTACAGTATAGAGCACAGAGTCTACTCCCCTGTCCCTTCTATGACAAATCACAAAGCAGTGAGGTGTCAAATCACAAAGCACGGACGAAGCAACCATCATTTCACTGTTCGGTGACTCCGCTTCTCCATCGTCTTCTTCGAGAAACCACCTTACCGCACTAAGCTGGACGGATGACACTATTGTGTAGTACTGGTACATTTACGTGTCCTTTGGTTCAACGGACTTCCTAGATGCAAATAAGGCGGCTGTCTTGGCTTGCAGGCGGCACTTGCGAATGACTTACCGTGGTCTCCCCCAATGGTGTTCTTCGTCGAATGCACTTCGCCAAACCACAACATTCGTGATATCGTCGATGTCATCGCAATGGGGAAGGAAGTCAAATTGTTGCTACCTCTATTTTTTTGTACACAAGGCCAGTATATCAAAATTACAATTTGTAGAAGGACACTAACACTAATCGAGGCAAAATTGATGGGGTTAGCCTCGTACTAGCAACCAAGGACATTAATATACCCTTGCATGCATGTGGAAGTGAGAAGGTTGGTTCTCATGGCGTTGCATTAATCAAGCAATGAGGAGTGAGATGGTTAGCTCTTTGGGCGTTGGCGAAAAAATACGCATTAATTGACACATCAAACAAGGATTGTATTGATCAATCCCGTGAAGGAAAACCCTGCCTTTCTTTTTTAACACAAGTAGTACTCCTACGTACGTACTTGTATCCTTTTTAGGTCTAGGCCTTGCATTGCCATACTTCGCCACACATTTTTTCCAAGCTTGCCTAAAGTTTTCAAAATGAAAAGGAGATACACTTGCGCACGGCTGTCGTGGTTGCACCACACCCTCACATAGTCTCTCATGCACGCCGCAGTCACACCGCACCCTCACACAGTCGCTCCTGCACGCCGCAAACCCAACAAAGGGAATGCACCCTCACTGACACGTGCTACCGCATGTGATCAAACCAAACTCAGCCATCCTACCGCTGACACATAATTTTCGTTCATACAGTATGTGTGACGCTCGGGTAATTATGCTACAGTAAACCTACGCTAATGATGCCACATCACCTCGGTTATTGTTGCTAATCTCGAGTTGGATCAAAACTTTTCAAATTCAAATTTAAATTTTTGTCAAACATCAAAAAAATTCAAACATTAAAACTAAAATGTTTAGACTAATCCAATTAATGCATGGGTATTTATGGTGAAGGAACCATGCTTTTACAGAATGCCTAAATATTTTAAAATGAATTAAAGCAGAAAAGGAAATGAATAAAAGGGAAAAGAACAAAAACAGAAAAACAAAACTAACAAAAAAATGAAAAGGCCCCCTGGCCAACTCGGCCAGACGGCCCAGCTGGCCGACCCACCTGGCCCAACCGGCCGGCCCACCCCACTCCTCCATAACCCCCCTACGACCATAACCCTAACCCTCACACGCACCCACTCCCCCCTCCCACGTCGCCACCCCCCCGATCCGATCTGGATCGGGGCCCGGCTCCGCCCTCGCCGTTCGACGCCGTCGCCGGAGGCCACCCCGCCGGAGCGCCACCTCGCCGGACTGCCTCCCCGTCTCTGCCATCATCGCCGTCGTCCCCACCTTCCTCCCCGAGCCCCGCTGCCCTTTCCCCACGATCGCCGGTGAGGCCCCAACCTCTCCTCTCTCCCCCGCCTGCACTCACCGTGTCGTGCCCGCGCCCCGTGCCCACTCGCACCCGCGCTGCCCCGCTCATCCATTGGCGCTTGTTCCCCTGAGCCGCAGGCGCCCGCCCCTGCTTCCTGCTTTGCTCCGCCCCACCGCTCGCGTCGGCCATCGCCCGTAGCCGTCCCATGCTCGCGCGCCCGTCCGTGCCCTCAATGGGGCTGCGCCCGACGTCGACCACCGCTCGCCCTGCCTTGTACCGCCGCTGGCCACCGCATCCCCCACGCGCCCGACTCCACACTGCCACGAGCACCTCTGCAAGCCCGCCCCTAACCTCGCCTCTAACTACCGATGCGGCCTCCCGCCTTGCGGCCGCGCAGGCTCGTCGTTGTCGTGCGCACGCCACCGTGGCCGGATCTCCCCTACGCTCATGCCCCGCCTTCGCCTCCTTCACCATGTGGCCTTGCTAGGCTAGCCGCCGTAGTGGCCGCGCCCCTCACGCTGCTTTCGTTCGCCCCGCTGCCGCCCTGCTGCTCCGCTCTTTGCCACTGTGCTGCTCGTCATCGGCCCCGTAGTCTGCGTCCCCGCAACCGCTCACCGGCATCCCCACTGCGCCTCCTCGCTGGTTGTGCCCTAAACTAATTAACCTTGTTTAGTTAGTCATAGACAATGACAGTGGGATCCACACATCAGTTTGACTAAGTCAACTGTCTGGTTGATTGCTGACATCACCCTGACATCATGCTGACGTCATAATTATATTTTCTAATTAAATTAATTATGTTAATTCGAAAAATGAATTAAATCTTTAAAAATTAATATAAAATAATCTGTAACTCGGATGAAATACTGTGTACATGAAAGTTGCTCAGAATGACAAGACGAATCCGAATGCGCATCCTGTTCGTCCGCCACACATCCCTAGCATAGAAAACACGCAGCTTTCCCCCGTCGGTTCATCTGTCCGAAAACGCGAAACACCAGGGATACTTTCCCGGATGTTTCCCCCCTTCGCCGATATCACCTCCTACTGTGTTAGGGCACACCTGGCACCGTTACTTGTCATGTCATGCATCGATATGCATCTGTTTGCATTGTATTCATTGTTTCTTCCCCCTCTTCTGTCTGATAGACTACAAGACTGACACCGCTACTGGTGCCCCGATCGACTACGGTTTGACGACCCCTCCTTCTTGCCAGAGCAACCAGGCAAGCCCCCCTCCTTGATCAACCCGATATCGCCTATTCCTTCTCTCTATTGCTTGCATTAGAGTAGTGTAGCATATTATTGCTTTCGGTTAATCCTATTCTACCGCATAGCCTATCTTTGCTACTATTGTTGTTACCTTTACCTGCAATCCTAAATGCTTAGTATAGGATGCTAGTTTATCATCAGTGGCCCTACATTCTTGTCCATCTGCCATGCTATACTATCGGGCCGTGATCACTCGGGAGGTGATCACTGGTATATACCTATATACATAAAATATTATACATGTGTTGACTAAAGTCGGGTCGGCTCATAGAGTACCCGCGAGTGATTCACGGATTGGGGGCTGAAAGGACATTTGTCCCGATGGCCCTCTGGGTGGATCTTGGTGGCAGAGCGACATGGCAGGTTGAGACCACCTAGGAGAGAGGTGGGCCTGGTCCTGGTCGGCGTACGTGGTTACATCAATTAATATGCTTAACAAGATCTTGGTATTTGATCCGAGTTTGGCCACTGGCCTATACACACTAACCAACTACGCGGGAACAGTTATGGGCACTCGACGTCATGGTATCAGCCGAAGCCTTCTTGACGTCACCGACTGAGCGGCGCGCGCCGGATTTGACTGGAATGCCTGCTCTTGTATTAGGGAGGCTAGGTCTGCTTCCGGTCGCCCATGCAACATGCAGGTGTGCAATGGGCTATGGACCCAGACCCCTGTGCGCTTAGGATTTAGACCGGTGTGCTGACCTCTCGGTTGTGCCTAGGTGGTGCTGCGACGTGTTGATCTTCCGAGGCCGGGCATGACCCAGGAAAGTGTGTCCGGCCAGAGGGATCCAGCGTGTTGGGTAATGTGGTGCACCCCTGCAGGGAAGTTTATCTATTCGAATAGCCGTGTCCCTCGGTAAAAGGACGAGTCGGAGTTGTACCTCGACCTTACAACAACTAGAATCGGATACTTAATAAAACACACCCTTTCAAGTGCTAGATACAACCCGGTGATCGCTTTCTCACAGGGCGACGAGGAGAGGATCTCCAGGTAGGCTTATGCTATACGTTGATACTTGGTGAACTTACCAGCTACTTTCTTCTACATGCTTCAAGATGGAGGTTGCCAGAAGCGTAGTCTTCGATATGACTAGCTATCCCCCTCTTATTCTGGCATTCTGCAGTTCAGTCCACAGATACTATGACGCCCCAAGACCAACGCTCCAGAAGACTTCCAACTATTCCAAGTTTCATCGTGCGATTTGTTTGTTTGTGCATTGCATCATGTATCATATCATTATTTTTTTAAACTCAACTAAATAAATTGCATAGATCTTTTGATCTATTTAAATCGAGGGAATTCACATGGTGATTTCTCTTTATAACATATCCTCCTAATAATTATGGAGCTATTATAAATATTCTGTTAGTTTGGAATTAACCGGAACACACTTGCAAAATAATTCACATGCCTATTCCACTTCGAGTTTGAACTTCAAATCTTGTCCACAATTTTTATCACTTTTATCGTGGTTCCTCCAAAAATCCTCATCATTTTGGGCTCTTCTAATTATTGTCCTAGTTCAAACCATTCGGATTTAAATTCAAATGGATTTGAATTTAAATCTTTCAATCAGGCAACTTGTATTTTTCTTGGATCAAGCCCCTTTTTGTGACTCTGGGAAATTTAACCCCATGCCCACTTCTTTCCCAAACCTTTCCTTCTCTCTTTTCTTTCTTTCCATTCTCTATAGATGAAAAGAGAAGGAAGAGAGTGGAAGAAGGGAGCCCAGCAGCCAGCCAGCCCAACTTGGACTCCCAACCACCTGCGCCGGCCCAAGGCCCAACTGCACCTCACCTCTCTCCCGAACCCTAGCTATCCCTCGATCCCACTCCTCGTTCCTTTGCGCCGCCACCAGCCACGCACACACGCACGGAGACCCCAGACCCGCTCGATCCTCCTGCCTCGCTCTCAGACCATCGCACCCGACCCCATGGCGCGCCTTGCTCTGCAGCGCCAGGCTGCGATCGCACCTCCCCCTGCACCTCGTCCCCGTCGCCCGAGTGCTCGCGGAGAGGAGCTCCTCGAGCACCTGCGCCCGCAGCCATCGTCCTCCGTGCCCTATTGCAGCTGCTCTTCCCGCGTGCCGCCGGAGCTCCCCGCTGTCAGCACCATCGCGTCCCCGGCATGGCGCTGCCATGACGCACCCATCCACTGGCTCGGTCGCTCCTCTGCTGCCCGGATCCCGCTGCCGCCTTGCTGCCGTCGAGCTACACCGCATTCCTCTGCCCCGACCTCACCTCCGCCCATGGCAGCCGAGGGCCACCTCACGCCCGCGCCTCTTCCTCCCTCTGTTCGGCCTCAAGCACACCGTCGCTGCCCTCCTCTGCTTCGCCTTCTCGCCAGAGATCGCGTCGCTGCGTCTTCTTCACCCCCTGCCCGAGTCCCTGCAATAGCCTCGGTAGCCGCCGTCCCCTGCCGGTGGTCTCCGCTGTCCTGGTGCACCTCCGTGTGTTGCTGCCGTTGACGCCAAGTCGGACGACTAACGAACAGGGAGTTGCGCCAAGTTCGATGGTCGTGCCCGCGGTTATGTGGTAGATGTGAATTTGTTAATATCCGGTTGTAGAGAACTTGACACTTGACTTAATTAAAATGAATCAACCACGTGTGTAGCTGTGATGGTCTCTTTTCGGTGGAGTCCGGGAAGTGAACACGGTCTTGTGTTAAGCTTGAATGTAAGTAATTTTAGGATCACTTCTTGATCACTTGTAGCTTCACGACCGTTGCGTAGCTTCTCATCTTACTCTTAGTTGCGTATGTTAGCCACCATATTTGCTTAGCGCTTGCTGCAGGTCCACCTCATTACCACATCCTACCCATAAGCTTAAATAGTCTTGATCTCGCGGGTGTGAGATTGCTGAGTCCTTGTTACTCACGGATACTTCCAAACAGTTGCAGGTGCCGTTGATACCAGTGCAGGTGACACAACCGAGCTCAAGTGGGAGTTCGATGACGATCTTCTCTGTTTTTATGTGTCTTTTCTGGATGATCAGTAGTGGTGCCCAGTTGGGACGATCGGGGATCTAGAATTTGGGGTTGTCTTCTTTTCTTTTGGTTCCGTAGTTAGACCTTGATTGTACTCTGGATGATGTATGTTTTACTTGTTATTCGTGTGAAGTGGCGATTGTAAGCCAACTCTTTATCCCTTTCTTATTCAGTACATGGGATTGTGTGAAGATTACCCCTCTTGCGACTAAACCACCATGCAGTTATGCCTCTAAGTCGTGCCTTGACACGTGGGAGATATAGCCGCATCGTGGGCAAAACCGGCGGATCTCGGGTAGGGGGTCCCAAACTGTGCGTCTAGGATCGAGGGTAACAGGAGACGGGGGACACAATGTTTACCCAGTCGGGCCCTCTATGGAGGTAATACCCTACTCCCTGCTTAATTGATCTTGATGAATATGAATATTACAAGAGTTGATCTACCACGAGATCGTAATGGCTAAACCCTAGAAGCCTAGCATGTATGACTATGGTAATGAATATATCCTTTCCGGACTAACCCCTCTGGTTTATATAGACACCGGGGAGGGAATCTAGGGTTACATAGAGTCGGTTACATAAGAAGGAATCTTCATAGTCGGTTGCCAAGCTTGCCTTTCATGCCAAGGAGAATCCAATCCGGACATAGGTACAGTCTTCGGCCTTCATGTCTTCACAGCCCATCAGTCTAGCCCATGGATAACAGGCCGGACGCCCGAGGACCCCTTAATGTAGGACTCCCTCAGTAGCCCCTGAACCTAGCTTCAATGATGAGGAGTCCGGCGCGCAGATTGTCTTCGGCATTCAAGGTGGGTCCCCCTTCCGAACTCCTAGTTGATCTTCAGATGTAATGATTGTATCCGGACTTTTATGCACAACCGCAGAGGACACAATATTTCACGAGTTCAACCGACCACTTTTTGGTAATATGACACCATGCCTGCCCGGCCACTACTTGCGAACCGTTTTAGCCGGCCCATCGCCCCACGTCCCAAGACGTGGTCTTATTGGCGTGTCTTATCCGAGCGGAGATCGTGCCTCCCTTTTTAAGGGATTCCTGTCAACCCGGATGTGGGTAACCCAACCGTTGCTTCTGTACAACTCCTTGGAAACAAGCAGGTTTTTTAGGCCCAAGAGGAGACGTTTGATATTCGCAGCCTCTATATAGGGGTACAGACCCATCTTTTTCTTCCACGCTTGCCTCTTTCTCAACCCCTGCTACCCTGAGTTCCAACACCCGGGTTTCGGTCGCCACCAGCCCCAATCATGTCCGGATCCAGCCGTAGTCAAGGCCAGTGGGTAGCTTCTTCTGTTGCGGAGGAAGACATTGCAAAGCTTCGGGTGGCGAGGTACCTGACCACTGAAATCTATCATCGGCTTCCCGTCGGGGGCAGGTTATTCCTGCCCCTAGATCCGGCGAGAGGGTCATGTTCATGTGCCACTTCCTCCGCGGGTTGGGGTTTGCACTTAACGCCTTCGTCCGAGGGCTCATGTTCTATTACGGGCAAGACTTTCATGATTTGGCCCCGGATTCTATTCTTCTCATCTCGGCATTTATCGTCACGTGCGAAGCCTTCCTCCGAACTCCTCCGCACTTCGGCTTGTGGCTCAAGACCTTCGATGTGAAGCCACAAGTGGTAGAGGGGGAGCAGGCCGAGTACGGAGGCGCTATAGTGAGCAAGCTTGCTAGCGCCGTTTGGCTGAAAGGATCCTTCAGCAAATCTTCCGATTTGTGGCAGCAGGGGTGGTTCTATATCATCGAGCCCCGCGGCTCCAAGTGGGCAACTGCACCCCATTACGATCCAGCCCCCCAATCCAGCATGCATCATGGATTAACAAGGGGCTGGATTGGGGATCAACGAATGATGTGCGAACTCTGCAAAGTTGCATCCGAAGCCTCATTGAGAGGGACATCGACATAGCCAACGTCGTTCAAGTAATGCTAGTTCGTCGGACCCTGTCGTGGCAGCGACGGCCTCTCCGCCTGTGGGAGTTCAATCCAGAAGGGCCGCGGACTCTTCAGCACTTCTTCGGCACAACGCACGAAGGAATGTGGAGATTATTCTTCAAGAAATGAAGGCAATGGCCGGACACCACCGAAGATGCCGGCCTAGACTGTAACCATCCGGATACCTCGGTAAGTACCTGTTTACCGAATACCTTATAGTCAGTTACCCAGTGGCAATATACCAACAGTATCATCCTTTTTCAGGGCTGGATAAAGAAGGAGGAACGGATTAGGTGTCCGGCTCCCCTTCCCGAAGAATCATCTACTCTTGTGTTAACAAGGATGCTGGCCTTGGCGCCACACCAGGCACCAGCAGGGGAGGGAAAGAAGACCCAAGATGACCTTTGTTCTGAAGGTAAGTCGGACACTGAGTCCGGGGAAATAAACCTTTCCTCGCCCAAAGATGGAGGCGGAAAAGGACCCAGTATCCCTTCTCCAAAAAGGAGGAAAAGGGCCGCCCCCGAAGATTGGGAGGGGCGGTCTTCCAAGAAGGGCAAGATGCCACCGTCGATCGGCTTGGTTTTGGAAAGCAACGCCGTTGAGCAGCTCCAACAGGGGGACAAGCCCTCGGCCACACTGCGACATAACTCCAAAAGAGTCCCTTTGCAGTTTTCGGATCGGGCGTGGCGAGGTTTGACACGTCCGAATAGGTAGCCATCGTCGCGTGTCGAAGCATGCTTTTGCGATCCATAGATCGGTCTTGTGTTTCCTGCTCTATTTTCCAAGTTCCTCTGCAATTTGTCTAGGTAATTGTGACCTGTGTTGTTCTTACCTTTACGGCGAGGTGGGGCAGTTTGGTGTTCGGCTTGCGTTGCCTCTTTATCCGGACAGAGTTGTCGGTGACCTGCCGCATTGTGTGACGATGGTATGGGCTCCAACGCCCCGTCAACGGACTAGTATAGCGATCTGTGCTTTGGGTAGCTTTTGGCTAGGCCACTAAGGCTGTATTCTTCGACGACCGGGACTTTGGTCCATCTGTCATTGAGTAGGTCTTGGTTAGCATGAAGTTGCTATTGCTTCGTTTTCAGGCTCCTTGCCGTAGCTATCAGCATGCGCTTGAAGCGCTCCTGCTCGAGGGGCTCTTCGGGTACGATGAAGTCTTCATCGCCGAGGCTTACCTCATCTTCGGAGAGCGGAAGGTAGTTGTCATCCTCCGAACTGTCGCTGGGCGGGGCCTGTTCATCGGGGCTGGCTTGCCCGTTTTCCTGTTGCTCCTGCTCGGATATTGCTCCCACAGGGTCTTCATTGCTTTCGGTGCCGTCCGGAGTACTATTTTCTCCAGCGTCATCATTGATGCGGCATGACTTGGGGCAGCGTTTGGGGCGCTGAAACTTAGACTGTGTCTCAGGAGTTTTAACTGGATCTCCCTTGTCCTTGCCGCGAGGCTTTTTAAGTGTATCGATCGTGTACACGTCATATGAAGGGGTGGCCGTCCCACGCCTGATGACTGGCGGGTCTTGGCCTTGCTCCTTATCGGCATTGTTGTCTTTGTCGTCAATGTCTTTGGAGCCAGAAGCGGGCATGTTGGTTAAGTCCTCGATAGTGGCTATGAAGTGGGTGGTGGGTGGGAAACGAAATTTCCCATCATCGGCCTCTGGGTCGAACCGAACATAGTTCGGCTGTGAGTCATTCTCCAAGGACAAGTTCTTTAAAGAGTTTAGCACATCACCCAAAGGTGAGTGCTAGAAGATGTCTGCGGCGCTAAATTCGAAAATTGATAACCGATCCAGCTCGGTGTCCGCAGGCGTGCCCGGTCTGGAACTTATAGCCGGAGACGAGTCCGGAGTTCCATTGACGCAAATATTGCAGGGTGCCGAGCCCGTGTGCGGCTCCAACTCCGCGGACTCTGTGGCCTCGGATGGCACGATCTTCTCCGGTTCTAAGGCCGTTGCGGCAATAGGGACCATCTCCTGGATGTGATTCGATGACATATTTAAGTCATGTTCATCAGGGTGAGGAGGAGCGATCGTTGCGGTCTCAAATCCATTGAAGATCAAGTCTCCACAGATATCCGTGACGTAGTTCAAGCTTCCAAATCTGACCTGGTGGCCAAGGGCGTAGCTATCGATCTGCTCCAGATGGCCAAGCGAGTTGGCCCGCAGTACGAAGCCGCTGAACACAAAAATCTGTCCGGGGAGGAAGGTTTCTCCTTGGACAGCATCACTATAGACGATTCAAGGGGCCATCGAACCTTTCGTTGACGGCACAGTCGAACTCTTAATGAAAGCACCAATGTCAGTGTCAAAACCGGCGGATCTCGGGTAGGGGGTCCCGAACTGTGCGTCTACGATCGATGGTAATAGGAGACGGGGGACACGGTGTTTACCCAGGTTCGGGCCCTCTCTATGGACGTAATACCCTACGTCATGCTTGATTGATATTGATGAATATGAGTGTTACAAGAGTTGATCTACCACGAGATCGTAATGGCTAAACCCTATAAGCCTAGCCTATATGACTATGGTAATGAGTATATCCCTTCCGGACTAACCCCTCCGGTTTATATAGACACCGAGGGGATCTAGGGTTTACATAGAGTCGGTTACATAAGAAGGAATCTTCATAGTCGGTCGCCAAGCTTGCCTTCCACACCAAGGAGAGTCCAATCCGGACACGGGTATAGTCTTCGGCCTTCATGTCTTCACAGCCCATCAGTCTGGCCCATGGATAACAGGTCGGACGCCCGAGGACCCCTTAATCCAAGACTCGCTCAACCATTGATACCAGTGCAGGTGACGCAACTGATCTCAAGTGAGAGTTCGATGAAGATCTTGGCCGTTTTTATGTGTCTTTTCCGGATGATTAGTAGTGGTGCCCAGTTGGGATGATCGGGGATCTAGCATTTGGGGTTGTCTTCTTTTCTTTTGGTTCCGTAGTCGGACCTTGATTGTACTCTGGATGATGTATGTTTAACTTGTTATTCGTGTGAAGTGGCGATTGTAAGCCAACTCTTTATCCCTTTCTTATTCAGTACATGGGATTGTGTGAAGATTATCCCTCTTGCGACTAAACCACCATGCGGTTATGCCTCTAAGTCGTGCCTCGACACGTGGGCGATATAGCCGCATCATGGGCGTTACAAGTTGGTATCAGAGCCATCCCCGACTTAGGAGCCCCCTGCTTGATCAAATCACTGACGTTGTTGAGTCTAGAACAAAAATATTTTGAGTCTTAGGATTATATCTATCGGAGAGTAGGATTCTTTTTACTCCTCAGTCCCTTCGTCACTCTGGTGAGGTCTCCTGACGTAGATGTTTTGACTTTCCTGTCCTCAAATTTAACAAAAAAGATTAGGATCACGCGGGTATCTTGGAATCGTTCTAATATTCTTGTGACGAGAACTTTGTTCTTGGTGCCTCCTGACATTTAGGGGTTGTGGAAGTGTCCCGGGGAGTTGAGCTCCGAGGTGTTGTCGTCACAAATTTATCGTTGCAGTTCTGGAATACCTGAGTTCACCGACATGGAAAGTATCTTTTATGCAGTTGTTGGTGAGATGCCACCCAGTACTGGGGCGGGAGTTCGGGAGTATTGCCATAACTCGTATAACGGATGCTTTTCGAAGGTTGAGGTACACGATTTCCGAAGTTTTCTTGGTTATGTGTTGACGGATGGATACAACTGGATGTAAGGATTGTTAGTTTGAGTGAGATATTATGCTTCCCCTGTACCCCCAACACCAGATTGCATAACCAGAAAGTTTCGGGAGTTTATAAGTGGGAATTCAAGTAGCTCCTAGAATATCTTTCCGACAGATGCATGATATGGGATTTGAGTTGCTTCAAAGTCAAATGTGGATTACATACCTTTTTCTAAATGGTGTTCTCATACTTCTATGTGAATAGTAATCCTTCTTGTTTATTGAGATTGCCATGTCAATCCTTTTTCAACCGGCGTGCTTCTCTTCAAGTGGATCCGATCATTTTCAACATCTACAAGATCAATTCTAAGTTATCTCAACAGTGTTAGTTTCATCCGTCCCAAGTTGTCTTTGTTTTCCCCCCCCCCCCCCCCTTTTTTTTCAAGGACTCAGATTTCTTAATCAAGTATCCATCTTATGTATGTGAAGACTCTTCATTCTTTTCTTTCAATGTTCTTATCCGGTGATTGTCATAAAGATGGTCAGAAATTTCAAGTTCATCATTCTTCGTTCCTTTTCTTCTCCGGTGGATTCAATTCAAACTTTGTTGTTCATATATTTTCCTCGCTACAAATGTTTTCTCATCCCGGTGCACATCTTAATCATCCACTTCTCGCTATTCAATTGTTCTGGAGTGCTGAAGATATCTCAGAAGATTCGTGTTTTCATTCCTAATCCATTCAAGATATCTCGAGGTTGTTACCTCATTCAAGCCATTTAATTCAACCGGTGCAATTCCCCCTTTCTAGCAATCATTCAAAGGTGTTTCTTTAGAGTGGGCCCTAACCCACAGGTCTTTTCCCAGGATCTTACCTGACTCTTCTATTTTTTCGGAGCTATTCTAAAATTCATTTCAAAGTTCGACGTAAGAATGAATTATCATCAGTCAAATGTATTTCTCCAAGATCTTTCAAATTCTTTCCTCGATCGTTCAATCTTTTCTAATTTTCATTCCGGAGTATCTAAACAATTCATGGTGGTGTTTCACGTCATCATTCTCGGATTGTGAAGACCGAAGTGGAGTTCCTCTTATATCCTTACCCGTTCTTAAAAAATACGAAGTTCAAGCTTGATGCCATCCTCTCATAATTGTTTTTCAATTGTGACAATTCTTTTCACCCATCCAAAGCATTTCAGGAGTTGCTCTCATTTCTATATCATCTGAAGACCATTATTTCTGAAGATTCTCTTCGTTCTAAGATTTTAGCTATCGGTCTCCAAATCTCACCGGTGCATCATTGAAGTATTCTCTATTCAGCTTGCCATCTCTTCATTCCTTGGTATCCAAATTCACTCAAGCATCTTTGTTCGTTTTCTAATTCTTCCCGGTGATTCGTCCCTTCTTGCTATGTTCAGTTTCAGTTCTTATGGTGGTTCGTTCAAGATCCCTTTTCCTTTGTTACCATATCAATTCATTCGTTCTTTCCAAAATTGTACCGGTGGTTCATTCAAGACCCTCTCAAGTTTACGCTATATCTCTCCTTAATCCTTTCTATATGAATAATTAGTATGCCAAATCCGTTGCTTCTCATCAATTCAAATTGGTGAAGGATACGCATAACATAATTCTTATTATTGTTTCATCCAAGTGACCTAGCTTCTTCGTTCCAGAGTTGTTCATCACGTCACATTTCTCGGTTCGAGATGTGTCATATTTTCTTTTCCGGATTTCCAAGTTTTCCGCATTATCTTGTCGCGAAGCTCCATCTAAATCATCGCAAGGCTTCACCTTGTGTTCTCAACTTCTCTTTCTTTTATCATCCTTTTTTTACCGGAGTTCTTCATGGAGGTTCTACATGGTGGTTCGTCAAGGATGCTTTTCATTATTCAATGGCTCTTCAAGATTTCTCTCGAAGTTATGATCCGCCAAGCTATACTCATAAATAAACCTGGTGTTCAACACATGTTTTGTTTGGAGGAGTTCAAGTATTCTTCATCTTGCATTCCAAAGTGCAATTCTTTCTACTTTATCTTTTGAGGTGGTCTTATGTCATTTTGACAGTTCCCTTCATGTTTCATGATTGACAGGTTGTCAGGAAAGAGATATTTAAACCCATCAATCTTTTCATTGGAGTTATATTGGGTTATATTTCACCTAAAGCTTTCCATAAGGATTGTTGCTATTTAATGGTGCTTATAAATGACCCAAGTTCTTCATTTATCCTTCCGATGAAATAAGTTTCTCGTCTCCTTGTTGATATCAATCCAATCTATTGTTTCCGTTAGTGGCAGAATTTCACCTCATAGTTTTGAAAAGTTTTCCATACGCCCACAACAAGTTTATTCTGTTCATTGTTCATTTCCAAAAAACTCCGTCCAATCCTCTATGGAAGGATGTTTTCAAATTCATTCGAGGTAGAAGATGTTGTTTTCTTCTTTGTTACTTTTAGTTCGTTCTATCTTTTGTTCCGGAGGCATTGTGATGTTGCACTCTTCGACCCATCATCCCATTTTTGTCAAAGATCATGTTCTTTCCTTTGCTTATCCATTCAACCGGAGTATCATGTCCTCCATTTAAGTTCTCTCATCTTATCAGTTTTGCCTCCCTTCTCAACCGGAGTGCTGTCTGAAATCTTTCTTACCCCTCATGCCATTCTTTTATTAGTTCCGGAGGCAGTGTGTTGCTGATTTCATGAAGTATCATCTCATCTTATCAAGTTCATGTTCAATTCCTTCCATTTACAGTCGGAGTGTTGTCCAAATTATATCTTTCTTACTCCTTCTCTATCTTGTTTTATCCGGAGTGTTGTCGTAATTGATCTTTATTGTTCCTTGTACATCTCGTTTCAACCAGAGTGGTTTCAATTCCTTCTTGTCCATTGTGCTCGTCATTCATAGCTTTGCAACCTCCAAGGCTCACATGGTGATCCTTGTTTCTGTTTTCTATCGGAGTGCTATCAATTTTGTTCAACTCTATTGTGTTCTTTCTTTCAAGTTGTTCAACCTCTTACGGTTCGTGGTTTCGCTCATTTGTCGAAGAAGCAACTTTGTATTACCTCTTCCTTTTCCGCTTCTCTCCAGTGCCACCCTTAGATCTCGGGACGAGATCTCTTGTAAGTGGAGGAGTGTTGTGACGCCCCAAGACCGACGCTCCAGAAGACTTCCAACTATTCCAAGTTTCATCATGTGATTTGTTTGTGCATTTCATCATGTCATCATGTATCATATCATTAATTTTTTTAACTCATCTAAATAAATTGCATAGATCTTTTAATCTATTTAAATCGAGGGAATTCACATGGTGATTTCTCTTTATAACATATCCTCCTAATAATTATGCACCTATTATAAATATTCCATTAGTTTGGAATTAACCGGAACACACTTGCAAAATAATTCACATGTCTATTCCACTTTGAGTTTGACCTTCAAATCATGTCCACAATTTTTATCACTTTTATCGAGGTTCCTCCAAAAATCCTCATCATTTTGGGCTCTTATAATTATTGTCCTAGTTCAAACCATTCAAATTTAAATTCAAATGGATTTGCATTTAAATCTTTCAAGCAGGCAACTTGTATTTTTCTTGGATCAAGCCCCTTTTGTGAGTCCGGGAAATTTAACCCCATGCCCACTTCTTTTACAAACCTTTCCTTCTCTCTTTTGTTTCTTTCCATTTTCTATAGATGAAAAGAGAAGGAAGAGAGTGGGAGAAGGGAGCCTAGCAGCCAGCCAGCCCAACTGGGCCTTCCAAGTTCCTGCGCCGGCCCAAGGACCAGCCGCACCTCACCTCTCTCCCGAACCCTAGCTATCCCTTGATCCCACTCCTTGTTCCTTTGCGCCGCCACCAGCCACGCACACACGCACGCAGACCCCAGACTTGCGCGATCCCCCTGCCTCGCTCTCGCACCACCGCACCCGACCCCATGATGCGCCTCCCTCTATAGCGCCAGGCCGCGACCGTGCCTCCCCCTGCACCTCGTCCCCGTCGCTCGAGTGCTCGAGGAGAGGAGTTCCTCGAGCACCTACCCCCGCAGCCGTCATCCCCCACGCCCTGTTGCAGCTGCTCTTCCCGCGCACCGCCAGACCTCCCCGCTACCAGCACCATCGCCTCCCCGCCATGGCGCCGCCATGAAGCACCCAGCCGCTGGCTCGGTCGCTCCTCTGCTGCCCGGATCCCGCTGCCGCCTTCCCGCCATCGAGCTGTGCCGCATTCCTCTGCCCCGACCTCGCCTCCGTCCATGGCAGCCGAGGGCCACCTCGCGCTCGCGCCTCTTCCTCCCTCCGTTCGGCCTCAAGTGCACCACCGCTGCCCTCCTCTGCTTCGCCTTCTCGCCGGAGATCGCGTCGCTGCGTCTTCTTTACCTCCTTCCCGAGTCCCTGCAACATCCACGGTAGCCGCTGTCCCCTGCCGGTGGTCTCCGCTGTCCTGGTGCTCCTCCGCGTGCTGCTACGGTTGACGCCAAGTCGGACGACTAACGAACAGGGAGTAGCGCCAAGTTCGATCATTGAAGATTTCGTCAAGCACCCCTTGTTTTCGCCAAACACCACATCACAAGCACCAAGTACCACAGCGGCCCTCCAAGAGTTTGGATTCGACAAGTTCGATGACGCTCCTGTACAACTACGTTACCGAGACCGGCAAGACTGACTACACGAAACCACCAAGTACCTCTATGAACAGATGCGCCAAGGCCGCCTTGGATATCCCCAAGTACACCATCGACAAGACCACACGAATGCTCGAACGAGTACTGAACGAAACACCAAGTACCACGACGACCATCGACATGTTCCCGTACACCGCATCGAAACGCCGAGTTCCTGTCCGAAAGTGTGTACGATTACCATGGCCAAAATACCTGTATACCACTACCGTCTCCGAAGAATCGTGTAACGAAACCGTCAAGCTCGACTATGACTCGTGTACGACTACGCGGGATTCCTCGGACGCCAAGTTCAACGATGTGTCAAGTTCCTCACCGTGACCCCGAACATCTATGGAAACTCGTGCGACTATAAACATGTACCACTTCCGTCGCTGAGATCGCGAGAACCTCTACCGTCGACCCTGGAGCATGCGAGAACGACTACCGTCGACCCCAAGTTACTCGGATGCATAAAGTCCCTCTCCGAGATGTGTACCACTACTTCCACTACCATCCCAAGAACGCCTACTTCCCCTACATCGCATTGAACCCGATCCGCCCCGAAAATGCACCCTTGGAAGGTATAACCGCCGGAACGACGCCCGTGGACCGAATGCATGTGTGTTGTTTGAGATGCCCATGTTTGCACCGTGTCCGAGCTGTCGTTGCACATTGTTCCTCGTTTACCATGCCACCGACACATGGGACACCTGGTTTCCGGGATCACTCCCCATCACTCTTGAATGTTTCGCACATCCACACTTCCTTTTGCACTGGTATCTCCATGAGCTACCGGAACCCGGAATGTTGCCGTGGCACCATTTCCGTTGTTGTTGCCGTGGCACCCCTTCCATTTCTGTCGCGATGACAAATGCTTCATAACATGCTCATGTAACATTTTTATAAAATTGCATAAACTTGTATATGTCATCCGCATCATGATAACAACATTTAAAATGTTTAAAATTGTTGTTTGCATTAAATTGCTAAATGCACATGAGGATTTACCGGAATTGTTGTTTGTTGTTCCCGGCCTCATTTAAATGTGCCTAAATAGTTTGTTTATTTATGTTTCACCTCTTTCCATGTTTAACAACATTTAATATTGTTGGGTACATAATCGAGAGAGAACTAAATAATTCATGTGGTGTTTTGTCAATATGCATCTCGTTGCATATTGAGCTCCACTTAACTTGTAGTTTTGTTTGTGCACTTTGCCATGCCATGCATATGTAAACCGGACATGCATCATACTTGTTTGTGCTTCATGCCATGTTTATTCTTGTGTGTTTACCATATTGCTTGCTTCTTTCCGGTTGCTTCTCTCCTTAGCTTCGGTTTCATTCCGGAGTTGTGAGGATTCATTTGACTACGTCTGTTTGTCTTCTTCATGTACTCGTTCTTCTTCCTTGCGGGATCTCAGGAAAGATGACCATAACCTCGATATCACTTATATCTTTGCTTTCTAGTTGTTCGTTCTATCGCTATGTCGCGCTACCTACCACTTGTTATCTCATGCCTCCCATATTGCCATGTCAAGCCTCTAGCAAACCGTTGTTTTACTAAGTTACCGCTTTGTTCAGCCCCTCTTATAGTGTTGCTAGTTGCAGGTGTCTTGTAGTTTTTTCCATGTTGGAACATGGATACGTTGGGATATCATATTATCTATTGTTTAATTTTAATGCATCTACATACTTGGTAAAGGGTGGAAGGCTCGGCCTTATGCCTGGTGTTTTGTTCCACTCTTGCCGCCCTAGTTTCCGTCATACCGGTGTTATGTTCCTTGATTTTGTGTTCCTAACGAGGTTGGGGTTATGGGCCCCCCTTGACAGTTCGCTTTGAATAAAACTCCTCCAGCAAGACCCAACCTTGGTTTACCATTTGCCTCACTACCACCTATACTTTTCCCTTGGGAGTCGCGCTCCTGAGGGTCATCTTTATTTTTAACCCCCCGGACCAGTGCTTTTCTAAGTGTTGCTCCGAATCGGGCAACCTGTGGGGCCACCTCGGCGAAACTCGAGGGTTGGTTTTACTCAAATTTGCACACTCTTGCAAAGAAGAAGCATGTCATTGGCATTGAGAATGTCAAATTCCTCAAGGATCACTTACGCGGAGCCTGTGAAGCTGGGAAGATGACAAAGGCCAAGCATCTAGCGAAGACAATCATGACTACCACTCGACCATTTGAATTGCTTCATATGGATCTTTTTGGCCCTAATCATTATTCTGCTATTACAATTGATGCATCTCTATATGGCTTTGTTATTGTTGATGATTACTCTCGATACACATGGGTACACATTGTTACTTACAAACATGAAGTGTAGGAAGTCTTCAAACGATTTTCCTCGAGGGCTTCAACCAACTTTGGTGTGAAGATCAAGCACATCAGAAGTGACAATGGAACTGAGTTCAAGAATTGTGGTCTTGATGACTATCTTGAGGAACTTGGTATTACTCATGAGTTATCTGCTCCTTATACTCCTCAGCAGAACAGCGTTGTGGAGCGCAAGAACATAACTCGTGTTGAGATGGCTCGCACTATGCTTGATGAATACAAGACGCCTCGTTGTTTCTGGATTGATGCAATTGATACTACATGCCACATCATCAACAGAGTATATCTTCACAAATTCTTCAAGAAGACTGCCTATGAACTCCTCACTGACAAGAAACCCAATGTAAGTTATTTCAAAGTCTTCGGTGCTAAATGTTGGATTAGAGATCCTAATTACAACTCAAAATTTGCACCGAAAGCACATGAAGGTTTTATGCTTGGTTACGGAAAGGACTCGCATACCTACAGAGTCTTCAACAACGTTCTTCACAAGGTTGTTGAAACTGTAGATGTGCGGTTCAATGAAACTAATGGCTCGCAAAGAGAGCACCTACCTACTGTGATAGATGAACCAGCACCTGAGGAAACTATCAGGTTCAAGGCTACTAAGGATGTCATTCCTACTGAAGAATCTGCTGAAGAATTCATTCCAGAACATGAAGAACGTCGAGCTAATGCACCTGAAGAAAATATTGAAGAAAATGGTGCTGAAGAAAATGCTGATCAAATTCATCAATGACAACCATCTCATCCTCGCATTGCAAAAGAATTGCAAGTTGAAAAGATCATCAATGACATTAAAGTGCCAGGTCCTCTCACACGCTCAAAAGCTTCACTTTTATCTAATTTTGTGGGCACTATGCTTTTGTCTCTATCACAAATCCCACTAAGGTAGATGAAGCATTTCTGGAGCCTGAGTGGATTCAGGCCATGCAAGAGAACGTCTGGGAACTAGTCAAACGTCTAGATCCTCGCAAGCACAATATCAATGGCACAAAATGGATCTATCGCAACAAGCAAGACGAAAATGGCCTTGTGGTAAGGAATAAGGCACGGCTTGTAGCTCAAGGCTACACACAGATTGAAGGAATTGATTTTGATGAAACTTTTGCACCTATTGCTAGACTTGAGGCTATTCGCATATTACTTGCTTATGCTAACCATCATGATATAAATCTATATCAAATGGATGTGAAAAGTGCATTCCTCAATGGTAAGCTTGAGGAAGAAGTATATGTTGCTCAATCCCTAGGTTTTGAAGATCCAAAGAATCCTGACAAAGTCTTCAGACTCAACAGGGCCCTCTATGGCCTCAAGCAGGCCCCACGGGCGTGGTATGATACTTTGAAGGAATTCCTTATGAAGAAAGGCTTCAAACCCGGTTCACTCGACCCTACTCTTTTCACTAAATCTTATGATGGTGAATTGTTTGTGTGCCAAATATATTGCCGGGGTACTAATCCACGGGCACCTATGGGACCGGCGGATACCGGGTCCCTTTTGGTTCGGCGGGGGCGGAGGCCGCGCGAAGAGCGGATCGAGGCGAAGCACGCGAGCGGTTTACCCAGGTTCGGGCCGCACGGATGCGTAAAACCCTACTCCTGCTTTGTGGTTTGTATTGAGTTCCTGCTCGGGAGCGCGGAGTGCTACAGTACACACCAGCAGCTAACAAGACCGAGCGTGAGTGTTCTCTGAACTAGCTAACCCCCTCTACGTTGCGCATGAGCCTCCTTTTATATGCTCAAGGGGTCACTGACAGGTGGCAACGTAGACAAGGGTAAAAATGGAAAGGTGCTGCGCTAGGTACAGCTACCTGCTATAGTGTATCATACCTAACCCTGACGGCAGGGGACAAGGGTATTAAATGCCCGTCTGTGTCGCCTAAACAGTGCAAAAGGGACCGTCAGGGACGCCACCGCTCGCCACGATGGCAAACTTGTCAGCGCCGCTTGCCACCGCGCACCGCTGGCTGCACAGCCTCCCGCCACGCACGCCTGGAAGGGTCCCAGAGCGACACGTTGGTGGATGTGCTGGAGCGCGGGCACAGAGTGGTGGCTTTCCGCGGCAAGCGCCTTGCCGCGGTCGTTGTCTTGTCGCGTCCGGGAGCTTGTCGCTCACCGGGCCTTGCCGGGACGCGCGGCGCGTCGCGGCAAGTTCCTTGAGATGCCTTGGGTGGCCTTCCCGGCAAGCTCCACTTGTCGGGGTCTTGAGATGCCTTGGTTGGCCTTCCCGGCAAGCTCCTCTTGCCGGGGTCTTGTCTCCTTGGCTTGGATACTTTGTTCTTGAATGGCTCCAAAGGAACCACGGAGGACCTTGGCGGTCACCCGGCAAGCCTTGCCGCGGGATGCTGCGACTGCTCGTGCACAAGTTCGGGATACTAGGGTACCCCTACTCTAGTACACCGACAGGAGCCCCCGGGCCTGGGCCAGACACGGTGCCGAGCGCTGTTGGGCCAGGCCCAAAACAGGGCATGGGCACGCGCAGCCTAGGTTACGCCGTATCTCTCTCCATATCCACCACGCCCTCCCCGAACGGCACGCGTTGAATGCGGCGTCGTGGGAGAGATTGTGGGGGGTTTCTTTATTCGGAAATGCGGAACGTCCGCCCCCTCCCTTTTTATAAGCAGGGGAAACAGGGGCAGTTCGCCCATTCGCCCATTGCTGCTCTAATCTCAGAAATCTCCGCCGCTCCCTCATCTTCCCAAAGCCGAAAGAGAGCAGCGCTCCGCCCCCCATCGCCACCAGCACCACCAACGCCGTCGACCTCCTCCACTACTTCCGCCATGGCTCCAAAAGCCGACAAGGGGAAGGTCGTGAAGTCGACCGAGGCGCAGCGTCTTGCGGCGCTGCGAAAGGAGCGGGCGGTCTTCCCCCCCAAGCTCGCCGCGAGGGAGCTGAGGGAGAACCACTACCTCTTCTGGTCGGCGGAGACGCGAGCGCATCCGCGCACGAAGGTACTTCCCGGCGCCGCTTGGAAGAAGGCCCCAAACGGATACCCTTTCTTCGCCTTGTTCTTCAACTGCGGGCTCTGCCTGCCCTTCTCTGAATTCTTCTGCGACATCATGAACACCTACGGGTTCCACCTCCTTGACTTCACCCCCAATGCCGTTCTGACCATGGCAGTTTTCGCACATCTCTGCGAAAACTTTGTCGGAGTCCATCCCAATGTAGCCCTCTTTCGCCATTTCTTCATACCCCGAGTAGAGAGAGGAGAGCCTTTATCCGGCAGAATCGCCTGGATCTCAAGGGCCGGCAAGAAGGAAACTTATCTGGAGGGAGAATTCCGCGGCAAGTGGGAGGAGTGGAGAGCAGACTTGTGCTGGATCGACGAGGAGAACCCGCAGCCATTCACCACCCGGCGCCAAACCCCAGTAGCACGCGGCAGCGATTGGAGTGACGTGGCCCCGGAAGACGACAGGCTGAAGATTGCTGTCACCCGGATCCTGCGCCTCAGGCTTGCCGGGCTCACTGTAGGCGCTGTTGGCGCAGACTTTCTTCGCCGCCGCATTGCCCCCCTGCAGGAACGGGGGAGACCCACTTGGGAGTTCAAGAATTCGGCGGATATCATGAGGCTGCGGCCGAGCCTCAACTTCAACTTCACTGTTCTGGAGCTCAACGCGATGCTCCAGGAGCTCTTCAAGTATGACCCCCAACATCTCGAAGTGTTCAGGTTGCCGGGGGGTGTCGTTCCGTTGTGCAACAATTCCGCACTCGACCGCATCCGTGCAAGGATGCCGCTGTGCGACTCGCATGGAATTGTGCCAACTTGGCAGGAGCCTGCAGACGACGTCGTGCAGCAGTTCTTTGATGGCTCGGTAGAAGTGCCGATCCGCTCTGACGAGAAGGATAGCCTCACCCGCGACACCACGGATGCGGAGATGGCGCTCATCGCCACTAGGCTGGAAGAGGCGGCGGCAGCCGCAGCCGCGGGCGAATTTGGATTCACCGTGGAGGAGGCAGATGCAGCAGAGGCGGCAAGCCGTGCCGAGCGAGGGGAGCCTGCCGGCGAGAAAGAGCTTGCCGGGCATAACGCCGGGTCGAGCGAGCCCGCCAAGGAGACGAGCGGCTCGCTGGAGATCAACTCGTATTCCACCTCATCTTCAGACAGCTCGCCGCAAGCAGAGCCTCCATCTCCACCAAGAAGGCGTCTCCGCAAGGCCGGGGACGTAGCGGAGCGGCAGGCGAGTGAATAGCCGCCGCGCCGCGCGACACGCTCCACCGTGGCAAGCACTGTTGCCGCGGGAGCATCTCACGCTGCAACGGCAACTGGAGCGGGGCCCTCCCGGACCACCGCTTCTACTCCAGCCGGAGCGGGGTCGTCTCAGACCACCGCCACTGCTCCCGCCAAGCGGCCAAGGGAAGCTACTCCTCCGCCTCCTCACGCCGGACGTGAGCCAGACTTCGACTTCTCCGCGTTCAGCTCCGACGAGGAGGAAGAAGAAGAGTAAGATTCCCTTGGTGTTTGTCTTGTATCTCATTTGCTTTTCTCTGAACTTGTTCCTCTTTAGGACTCTGGCCCAGAGAGCAGCAAAGAGGGCCAAGGTCCCGGTGATTGTCATCGAGGACGAACCTACTGCGACAGCAGGAGGTGCGCCCGAGACAACCTTACCGGACCCGGCAACTTTTCTCCAGAGCAGCCCCCAGCGTAAGCATATGGTTTGCTTTCCGCTTGTGAGGTGCGCATGGATACTCTGTCTTTGCTGATATTTGATTGCTGATTTGTGTAGGAGCAGAGCAGCCCCACCAGGAGCCAAGGGAGAATCCCCCGACAAGGGAGAACTCTCCGGCAAGGGAGGGCTTCCCGGTAAGGGAGAAGTCTTCGGCAAGGGAGGGTTCTCCGGCAAGGGACAGCACCAGCGGCCCCTCGACGGCGGAGACCACGACTGCAGAACCCGGTACAGGTAATCCTTTCGCTACAAGATTTCCCTTGGGTTCTTCTTCTCTTGATCTTCTTTTTGTTGGATTTTTGCTTGACTCTTCTCCCCTTTCCGGCTGTCAGACCCATCTGCTACGGAGCCGATGGAGACCGAGGTTGCCGCCGAAGAAGCAGCCGGTGCTGGCGATCCCGCCGGCGCAGAGGCCGCCAAGGCTGCCTCCGCAGCAACTGGCGAGGGGTCTGGCGATCGCACTGACGGCCCTGAGGCCGCAGGAGCGCCAGGTGCTACACCGACCGCCGACCCGTCCGCCGCTGCCGCAGCGCCAGGCTCCGAAGAGCCCCAGCCAGGCGTCTACTTGAAGGCCGACGATGACGTCTTCATCAATCTCCCCTGGGCGTCAAGCTCCAGGGCGCCGGTCGAGGGGGAGATCTTCGACGGGGAGGTGCTCGCCTCCGCGGGGCTAACGCTGGTTGACGCGCCGAGCAGCAGCAGCAACGAGCCTGAGTAGGAGCGGCTGCTGTGGAAGTTGTTGTCGCTCTACCGCGCGCGGCAAGCCAAGCTGGACTCCCGCGAGGCGCTTGTCGTGAAAGCGGGAACAGACATCGAGAAGCGCGCGGAGGAGCTCCGGGGTCTTCACCAGGAAGCTCTCCGATCCTTGGCAGAGGAGCGGGAGCAACTTGCCGAAGCGAGAAGGCCTTCCTCCTCGAGAAGGCTGAAGTCAGAGAGCAACAGCGGCTTGCCGCTGAGAAGCTCTCTGCACAGGAGGGCGAGCTGGCGCAGCGGAAGGTCAATCTTGACGCCCACAAGGAGGAGCCTGCCGCGCGCGAGGAAAAGTTTGGCGGAACCCTCAAGCAAGCGGAGGATGCTGCCGCAGCCGCCGAGGCCGCCAAGAAGGAGCTGGAGACGAAGGTGGCGCAGCTGGAGGCCGATCTTGCCGAGAAGGGCAAAGAGCTCAGCGCCGCCAGGGACTCCAACGCGGATCTTGAGTTGAAGCTGACCACTTTGACCAAGACGCTGGACGGCGCCAAGAAGCAGGAGGCGCCCTTGAAAGAAGAGATCAAGGACGACAAGGCGCTGCTGGAGAGTGTTGCCGCCACCCAAAATGCTTTCAGGAAAATGTGGAGCACTGGACGGAGAGCCTCGTGAGTGTCGCCGCAGACATTGACAGGGAGCTGGCGCAGTTGGGGATGGAGGATCTCGGGTATCCCTCCGACGAGAACCTCCAACCCAGCGCCAAGCTTGTCTTATTCTTCAAAGGCATGGCGACGGCCCTCCAGCGACTCCGGGAGAAGATCCCAAAACAGCTGGCCGACGAGTCGCGCAAGATCTGCGCGGGAGCTCTTCAGAAAGTGTTGGTGAAGGTGGCCTTCCGCAACCCGGGCCTCAACCTCACCAACGTCCTCAAGACCCTGCCACCGGATGCTGATCTGGAGGCGCTCAAGACCCTTGTCGCACCCATTGTGGACAAGGTGAGCGGGATCAAGAGGATCGAGGGCGAGCGCGTGGACTAGGCTGCCCGTTTCTTCTTTTCTTGTCGCTGTTTGTCATGTTATGAAAACAGTCTGTTAGAGCTGCGACAAGCTATCTTTGTAATATAACTTTATTCTAGGTAATGATTGCAATGTTATTCCCTTTACTTGATTCCTCCCTTTGTATGTCTTTTTACCCTACGCTTTTAGGGAACTTGCCGGTGCAAGCACCTGAGCCGCGAGCGCTGAGTGCGGGACGTCAGCAGCCTGCTGGCGGTGCCGCTACCGACAAGAAACCTTGTCGCAACTAGTTGCAGCTCACTTAAGTTGTTGAGCGGACTCGAAACAAAGTAAGGGCGCAACTAGCTGCGAGTTGGTTCCTCCGCGCACAGGTTTTCCATACAAAGTGCGGTCGTTCAAGGGAGATAACTTGAAAAAATTTAAAAATCTGATTGCTCAAACTTTGGCGACTTAGCTTTTCTGTTGTTTGCTTCCCGGCAAGGCGAAACTTTTTTGAACAATGCCTGGTCCATACCATTATATTCTTCTTTCCCCCCCGGCAAACTTGTGGGCGAGGGGAACCTTCCTTTTCTTGAGAAAAAAGAAAGAAGAGAAAATAAAGATATGGAGCCTTACGGCTCGTTATTGCTTACCGGGGAGTAGGTGCTGCACAAAGTGTCAGATCACATATGCGAAAAATAGAATGCATGAAATTGACAAGATGTGCGGAGCACATGAGCTTTACTTATCCACGGGGTCTGCGCCCGGCCTTGTACAAAGGATTACATGCAACAACGGCAAGACTTGTACAAAAGGTGGTTGCCGGAACAGGTTCCGGCAACCGCGCCTTACGGGTAAAACTTACGAAGATGCTCAATGTTCTAGGAGTTGCTCACCGGAATGGAATCTTCGGTCTCAAGGCGGACAGCGCCAGGCCTAGTGACTCGTTTCACCCGGTAAGGGCCTTCCCACTTCGGCATCAACTTGTTGGAATTCTTGGCGGACTGAACACGCCGAAGAACAAGGTCGCCTTCCCCGAGACTTCTGGCATTAACTTTGCGGCTATGGTAGCAGCGCAAAGCTTGCTGGTAGCGAGCAGCTCGCACAGCAGCCTGAAGACGGTCTTCCTCAAGGAGCAGCGCGTCATCTTGTCGTAGCTGCTCTTGCTCAAGCTCATCATAAGCGAGCACTCGAGGTGACCCGTATACGAGTTCCGTGGGGATAACTGCCTCTGCTCCATAGACTAGAGCGAAAGGTGTCTGGCCAGTGGCTCGATTTGGTGTCGTGCTTCTCTTCGGCGCTCGATGCGAGTATGAGCGTCTTCTTGCTGTCGTTCGTGAAGAACTTGGCGCTGATCGCGACGAGCTCGTGGATCTGATGACGCGGTGGAGTCGCTGTCGAGGTGGATCTGGTGAGTCGGCGATCTTGGCCTTCGGGGCGGAGAGTGCACAGTGGTTGCACCCCCACCGATCTTGTCGCCACCGGCTCGTGCCTGGCTGACTTGCCGCGGCTGCGACGTGCTCGGCTGCCGTTGAGTGTCGCCGTTGGCGAAGCCGATGAGACTCTGAATGGTGGCCCTCCAGTTGTCGATCTTGTCTGCTGTTGGAGGGTAGTCTAGGAGCAGTTGAGCTCGCGCCAAAGCTTCTGCTGCAGTGGCGGGTGGTGGTGGCGAACGGTGCGAGGAGCGGGATATGCTCGGACTTCTAACTATGTTAGAAGGAGCAGTATCCCGTCCAGGCGACCGTGCCTCGCTCGTGCCAGCATGTTGACGTGCATGCTGGTCTTGAGCACTCCGAGATCCACCAGCTCGATCTTGGTCCAGCAAACGCATGGTACCGTGAGTACCATGACGTTGCCGGTCCCGCGCCTCCTGAGATGGGCGCGGTGCATGTACGGACGCCGCGGTCTTGGAGTGCGCCCGGTCGTTGTGGGAGCCGGCTATGCCGCCGATGGGCAGTGCAGCCTTGTCCTTGGACCTGGCAGCACCGTGAGCTCCCTCGTTGACGCCCGTTCTTCCGCCGGCGTCCGCCCCATCAGCCGTTTCCTCCGGTGGCAGCGGGGCGGACGGAGCAGCCGCCTCCGAAGCCTTCTTCTTCGGCGGCATGTCAATGAAGATGATGAAGATCTGACTCGCGTGAACACCGGATCTGGTTCACACAACCTCGACGCCCCCTACCTGGCGTGCCAAAGATGCCGGGGTACTGATCCACGGGCACCTATGGGACCGGCGGATGCCGGGTCCCTTTCGGTTCGGCGGGGGTGGAGGCCGCGCGAAGAGCGGATCAAGGCGAAGCACGCGAGCGGTTTACCCAGGTTCGGGCCGCACGGATGCGTAAAACCCTACTCCTGCTTTGTGGTTTGTATTGAGTTCCTGCTCGGGAGCGTGGAGTGCTACAGTACACACCAGCAGCTAACAAGACCGAGCGTGAGTGTTCTCTGAACTAGCTAACCCCCTCTACGTTGCGCATGGGCCTCCTTTTATATGCTCAAGGGGTCACCGACAGGTGGCAACGTAGACAAGGGTAAAAATGGAAAGGTGCTGCGGTAGGTACAGCTACCTGCTACAGTGTATCATACCTAACCCTGACGGCAGGGGAAAAGGGTATTAAATGCCTGTCTATGTCGCCTAAACAGTGCAAAAGGGACCGTCAGGGACACCACCGCTCGCCACGATGGCAAACTTGTCAGCGCCGCTTGCCACCACGCACCGCTGGCTGCACAGCCTCCCGCCACGCACGCCTGGAAGGGTCCCAGAGCGACACGTTGGTGGATGTGCTGGAGCGCGGGCATAGAGTGGTGGCTTGCCGCGGCAAGCGCCTGTTGGAAATATGCCCTAGAGGCAATAATAAATTGATTATTTCCTTGTTCATTATAATCGTTTATTATCCATGCTATAATTGTATTGATAGGAAACTCAGATACATGTGTGGATACATAGACAACACCATGTCCCTAGTAAGCCTCTAGTTGACTAGCTCGTTGATCAATAGATGGTTACGGTTTCCTGACCATGGACATTGGATGTCGTTGATAACGGGATCACATCATTAGGAGAATGATGTGATGGACAAGACCCAATCCTAAGCCTAGCACAAGATCATATAGTTCGTATGCTAAAGCTTTTCTAATGTCAAGTATCATTTCCTTAGACCATGAGATTGTGCAACTCCCGGATACCGTAGGAATGCTTTGGGTGTACCAAACGTCACAACGTAACTGGGTGGCTATAAAGGTACACTACGGGTATCTCCGAAAGTGTCTGTTGGGTTGGCACGAATCGAGACTGGGATTTGTCACTCCGTGTGACGGAGAGGTATCTCTGGGCCCACTCGGTAGGACATCATCATAATGTGCACAATGTGATCAAGGAGTTGATCACGGGATGATGTGTTACGGAACGAGTAAAGAGACTTGCCGGTAACGAGATTGAACAAGGTATCGGGATACCGACGATCGAATCTCGGGCAAGTATCGTACCGCTAGACAAAGGGAATTGTATACGGGATTGATTAAGTCCTTGACATCGTGGTTCATCCGATGAGATCATCGTGGAACATGTGGGAGCCAACATGGGTATCCAGATCCCGCTGTTGGTTATTGACCAGAGAACGTCTCGGTCATGTCTGCATGTCTCCCGAACCCGTAGGGTCTACACACTTAAGGTTCGGTGACGCTAGGGTTATAGAGATATTAGTATGCGGTAACCCGAAAGTTGTTCGGAGTCCCGGATGAGATCCCGGACGTCACGAGGAGTTCCAGAATGGTCCGGAGGTAAAGAATTATATATAGGAAGTGCTATTTCGGCCACCGGGACAAGTTTCGGGGTCATCGGTATTGTACCGGGACCACCGGAAGGGTCCCGGGGGTCCACCGGGTGGGGCCACCTGCCCCGGGGGGCCACATGGGCTGTAGGGGGTGTGCCTTGGCCTATATGGGCCAAGGGCACCAGCCCCAAGAGGCCCATGCGCCAAGAGATGGGAAAAAGGGGAGAGTCCTAAAAGGGGAAGGCACCTCCAAGGTGCCTTGGGGAGGATGGACTCCTCCCCACCCTTGGCCGCACCCTTCCTTGGAGGAAGGGGCAAGGGCTGCGCCTCCCCCTCTCCCTTGGCCCTATATATAGTGGGGAAAAGGAGGAGCAAACCAATCTAAGGCCTGGCGCCTCCCTCTCCCTCCCGTGACACATCTTCCTCCTCCCGCAGCGCTTAGCGAAGCCCTGTTGGAATCCCGCTACTTCCACCACGCCGTCGTGCTGCTGGATCTCCATCAACCTCTCCCTCCTCCTTGCTGGATCAAGGCATGGGAGACGTCTCCGTTCCGTACGTGTGTTGAACGCGGAGGTGCCGTCCGTTCGGCGCTAGGATCATCGGTGATTTGAATCACGACGAGTACGACTCCATCAACCCCGTTCTCTTGAACGCTTCCGCGCGCGATCTACAAGGGTATGTAGATCCACTCCTCCCTCGTTGCTAGATGACTCCATAGATTGATCTTGGTGACACATGTAGGAATTTTTTTGAATTTCTGCTACGTTCCCCAACAGTGGCATCATGAGCTAGGTCTATTGCGTAGATTCTATGCACGAGTAGAACACAAAGTAGTTGTGGGCGTTGATTTTGTTCAATATGCTTGCCGTTACTAGTCTTATCTTGATTCGGCGGCATCGTGGGATGAAGCGGCCCGGACCAACCTTACACGTACTCTTACGTGAGACCGGTTCCACCGACAAACATGCACTAGTTGCATAAGGTGGCTGGCGGGTGTCTGTCTCTCCCACTTTAGTCGGATCGGATTCGATGAACAGGGTCCTTATGAAGGGTAAATAGCAATTGGCATATCACGTTGTGGTCTTTGCGTAGGTAAGAAACGTTCTTGCTAGAAACCCATAGCAGCCACGTAAAACATGCAACAACAATTAGAGGACGTCTAACTTGTTTTTGCAGGGTATGCTATGTGATGTGATATGGCCAAAGGATGTGATGAATGATATATGTGATGTATGAGATTGATCATGTTCTTGTAATAGGAATCACGACTTGCATGTCGATGAGTATGACAACCGGCAGGAGCCATAGGAGTTGTCTTTATTTATTCATGACCTGCGTGTCAACATAAACGTCATGTAATTACTTTACTTTATTGCTAACCGTTAGCTGTAGTAGTAGAAGTAATAGATGACGTGACAACTTCAATAAGACACGATGATGGAGATCATGATGATGGAGATCATGGTGTCATGCCGGTGACGATGATGATCATGGAGCCCCGAAGATGGAGATCAAAAGGAGCAATATGATATTGGCCATATCATGTCACTATTTGATTGCATGTGATGTTTATCATGTTTATACATCTTATTTTCTTAGAACGACGGTAGTAAATAAGATGATCCCTCATAACAATTTCAAGAAGTGTTCTCCCCTAACTGTGCACCGTTCCTAAAGTTCGTCGTTTCTAAGCACGCCGTGATGATCGGGTGTGATGGATCCTTACGTTCACATACAACGGGTGTTGACGAGCCTAGCATGTACAGACATGGCCTTGGAACACATGCAAACACTTAGGTTGACTTGACGAGCCTAGCATGTACAGACATGGCCTCGGAACACAGAAGACCGAAAGGTCGAGCATGAGTCGTATGGTAGATACGATCAACATGAAGATGTTCACCGACGTTGGCTAGTGCGTCTCACGTGATGATCGGACACGGCCTAGTTGACTCGGATCATGTAATCACTTAGATGACTAGATGGATGTCTATCTGAGTGGGAGTTCATAAGATGAACTTAATTATCCTGAACATAGTCAAAAGGATTTTGCAAATTATGTCGTAGCTCACGCTATAGTTCTACTGTTTAGATATGTTCCTAGAGAAAAATTAGTTGAAAGTTGATAGTAGCAATTATGCGGACTAGGTCCGTAAACCGAGGATTGTCCTCATTGCTTCATAGAAGGCTTATGTCCTTAATGCACCGCTCAGTGTGCTGAACCTCGAACGTCGTCTGTGGATGTTGCGAACATCTGACATACACGTTTTGATGACTACATGATAGTTTAGTTAAATGGTTTAGAATTGAAGCACCAAAGATGTTTTGAAACGTCGCGAAACATATGAGATGTTTTGAGGGCTGAAATTGGGATTTCAAGCTCGTGCCCACATCAAGAGGTATAAGACCTCCGACGATTTTCTTAGCCTACAAAACTAAGGAGAAGAGCTTAAGTGTTGAGCTTGTGCTTAGATTGTCTGAGTACAACAATCGCTTGAATCAAGTGGGAGTTGATCTTCCAGTTGAGATAATGATGTTTCTCCGAAGTCATTACCACCAAGCTGCTAGAGTTTCGTGTTGAACTATAATATATCAGGGATATATATGATGATCCTTGAGATATTCGCGATGTTTGACACCGCGAAAGTAGAAATCAAGAATGAGCATCAATTGTTGATGGTTGGTGAAACCACTAGTTTCAAGAAGGGCAAGGGCAAAAAGGGATGCTTCATGAAACGGCAATTCAGCTGCTGCTCTAGTGAACAAACCCAAGGTCGAACCCAAACCCGAGACTGAGTGCTTCTGTAATAAGGGAACAGCCACTGGAGCAGAATTACCCTAGATACTTGGTAGATGAGAAGGCTGGCAAGGTCGATAGAAGTATATTGGATATAAATTGTGTTAATATGTACTTTACTAGTACTCCTAGTAGCACCAGGGTATTAGATACCGGTTCGGTTACTAAGTGTTAGTAACTCGAAATAAAAGCTGCGGAATAAACGGAGACTAGCTAAAGGTGAGCTGACGATATGTGTTGGAAGTGTTTCCAATGTTGATATGATCAAGCATCGCACGCTCCCTCTACCATCGAGATTGGTGTTTGCGTTAAGCATAGACATGATTGGATTATGTCTATCGCAATACGATTGTTCATTTAAGGAGAATAACGGTTACTCTGTTTATTTGAATAATACCTTCAATGGTCTTACACCTAAAATGAATGGTTTATTGAATCTCGATCGTAGTGATATACATGTTCATGCCAAAAGATAGTAATGATAGTACCACCTACTTGTGGCACTGCCACGTAAGTCATATCGGTATAAAATGCATGAAGAAACTCCATGCAAATGGACCGTTTTGACTCACTTGATCTTGAATCACTTGAGACATGCAAATCATACCACATGGGCAAGATGACTGAAAGCCTCGGTTTCAGTAAAATGGAACTAGAAAGCAAATTGTTGGAAGTAATACATTTTGATGTGTGCAGTCCAATGAGTGCTGAGGCATGTAGTGGATATCGTTATGTTCTTTCTTCACAAATGATTTGAGTAGATGTTGAGTATATTTACTTGATGAATCACGAGTCTGAATTATTGAAAGGTTCAAGTGATTTCAGGGTGAAGTTGAAAGATCGTCGTAGCAAGAGGATAAAAGATCTATGATATGATCATAGAGATGAATATCTGAGTTACGAGTTTGGCACAAGATTAAGACATTGTGGAAATCGTTTCACAACTAATACAGCCTGGAACACCATAGTGTGATGGTGTGTCCGAACATCATAACTGCACCCTATTGGATATGATGCATACCATGATGTCTCTTATCAAATTACCACAATAGTTTATGGGTTAAGCATTAGAGACAACCACATTCACTTTAAATAGGGCACCACGTAATTCCGATGAGATGACACCGTATGAACTATGGTTTAGAGAAGCCTAAGCTGTCATTTCTTAAAAGTTTGGGGCTGCGACGCTTATGTGAAAAAGTTTCAGGCTGATAAGCTCGAACCCAAAGCGGATAAATGCATCCTCATAGGACACCCAAAACAGTTGGGTATACCTCCTGTCTCAGATCCGAAAGCAATAAGGGATTGTTTCTAGAATCGGGTCCTTTCTCGAGGAAAAGTTTCTCTCGAAAGAATTGAGTGGGAGGATGGTGGAGACTTGATGAGGTTATTGAACCGTTACTTCAACTAGTGTATAGCAGGGCACAAAGAGTTGTTCCTGTGGCACCTACACCAATTGAAGTGGAAGCTTATGATATTGATCATGAGACTTCAGATCAAGTCACTACCAAACATCGTAGGATGACAAGGATGCGTACTACTTCAGAGTGGTACGTAACCCTGTCTTGGAAGTCATGTTGCTAGACAACAATGAACCTACGAGCTATGGAGAAGCGATGGTGGGCCCGGATTCCGATAAATGGCTCGAGGCCATATAATCTGAGAGAGGATCCATATATGAAAACAAAGTGTAGACTTTGGAAGAACTACTTAATGGTCGTAAGGCTGTTAGGTACATATGGATTTTGAAAGGAAGACGGACAATGATGGTAAGTGTCACTATTAAGAAAGCTCGACTTGTCGTTAAGATGTTTTCCGACAAGTTCAAGGAGTTGACTACGATGAGACTTTCTCACTCGTAGCGATGCTAAGAGTCTGTTGGAATTATATTAGCGATTACTGCATTATTTATGAAATCTTGCAGAAAGGATGTCAAAACATTGTTTCCTCGACGTTTTTCTTGAGGAAAGGTTGTATGTGATACAAACCGGAAGGTTTTGTCAATCTTGAAAGATGCTAATAAGTATGCAAAGCTCCAGCAATCCTTCTAGGGACTGGAGTAAGCATCTCGGAGTTGGAATGTGCGCTTTGATGAGATGATCAAAGATTTTGGTTTATACAAAGTTTATGAGAAACTTGTATTTCCAAAGAAGTGAGTGGGAGCACTATAGAATTTCTGATGAGTATATGTTTTAACATATTGTTGATCAGAAATGACGTAGAATTTCTGGAAAGCATATAGGGTTATTTGGAAAGTGTTTTCAATGGAAAGCCTGGATTAAGCTACTTGAACATTGAGCATCAAGATCTATAAGGATAGATCAAAATTCTTAATGGTACTTTCAAATGAGCACATACCTTGACATGATCTTGAAGTTGTTCAAGATGGATCAGTCAAAGAAGGAGTTCTTGCCTGAGTTGTAAGGTATGAAGTTAAGACTTAAAGCTCGACCACGGCAGAATAGAGAGAAAGGACGAAGGTCGTCCCCTATGCTTAAGACATAGGCTCTACAGTATGCTATGCTGTGTGCCGCACCTGAAGTGTGCCTTGCCATGAGTCAGTCAAGGGGTACAAGAGTGATCCAAGAACGGATCACAGGACAGTGGTCAAAATTATCCTTAGTAACTAGTGGACTAAGGAATTTTCTCGATTATGGAAGTGGTAAAAGAGTTCGTCGTAAAGGGTTACGCCGATGCAAACTTTGACACTAATCCAGATTATTCTGAGTAGTAAACTAGATTCGTATAGTAGAACAGTTATTTGGAGTAGCTCCAAATAGAACGTGGTAGCTGCATCTAGGAGATGACATAGAGATTTGTAAAACACACACGGATCTGAAAGGTTCAGACCCGTTGACTAAAACCTCTCTCACAAGCAACATGATCAAACCGAGAACTCATTGAGTGTTAATCACATAGTGATGTGAACTAGATTATTGACTCTAGTAAACTCTTTGGATGTTAGTCACATGACGATGTGACCTGTGAGTGTTAATCACATGGCGGTGTGAACTAGATTATTGACTCTAGTGCAAGTGGGAGACTGTTGGAAATATACCCTAGAGGCAATAATAAATTGATTATTATTATATTTCCTTGTTCATGATAATCGTTTATTATCCATGCTATAATTGTATTGATAGGAAACTCAGATACATGTGTGGATACATAGACAACACCATGTCCCTAGTAAGCCTCTAGTTGACTAGCTCGTTGATCAATAGATGGTTACGGTTTCCTGACCATGGACATTGGATGTCGTTGATAACGGGATCACATCATTAGGAGAATGATGTGATGGACAAGACCCAATCCTAAGCCTAGCACAAGATCATATAGTTCGTATGCTAAAGCTTTTCTAATGTCAAGTATCATTTCCTTAGACCATGAGATTGTGCAACTCCCGGATACCGTAGGAATGCTTTGGGTGTACCAAACGTCACAACGTAACTGGGTGGCTATAAAGGTACACTACGGGTATCTCCGAAAGTGTCTGTTGGGTTGGCACGAATCGAGACTGGGATTTGTCACTCCGTGTGACGGAGAGGTATCTTTGGGCCCACTCGGTAGGACATCATCATAATGTGCACAATGTGATCAAGGAGTTGATCACGGGATGATGTGTTACGGAACGAGTAAAGAGACTTGCCGGTAACGATATTGAACAAGGTATCGGGATACCGACGATCGAATCTCGGGCAAGTATCGTACCGCTAGACAAAGGGAATTGTATACGGGATTGATTAAGTCCTTGACATCGTGGTTCATCCGATGAGATCATCGTGGAACATGTGGGAGCCAACATGGGTATCCAGATCCCGCTGTTGGTTATTGACCAGAGAACGTCTCGGTCATGTCTGCATGTCTCCCGAACCCGTAGGGTCTACACACTTAAGGTTCGGTGACGCTAGGGTTATGGAGATATTAGTATGCGGTAACCCAAAAGTTGTTCGGAGTCTCGGATGAGATCCCGGACGTCACGAGGAGTTCCGGAATGGTCCGGAGGTAAAGAATTATATATAGGAAGTGCTATTTCGGCCATCGGGACAAGTTTCGGGGTCATCGGTATTGTACCGGGACCACCGGAAGGGTCCCGGGGGTCCACCGGGTGGGGCCACCTGCCCCAGGGGGCCACATGGGCTGTAGGGGGTGTGCCTTGGCCTATATGGGCCAAGGGCACCAGCCCCAAGAGGCCCATGCGCCAAGAGATGGGAAAAAGGGGAGAGTCCTAAAAGGGGAAGGCACCTCCGAGGTGCCTTGGGGAGGATGGACTCCTCCCCACCCTTGGCCGCACCCTTCCTTGGAGGAAGGGGCAAGGGCTGCGCCTCCCCCTCTCTCTTGGCCCTATATATAGTGGGGAAAAGGAGGAGCAAACCAATCTGAGGCCTGGCGCCTCCCTCTCCCTCCCGTGACACATCTTCCTCCTCCCGCAGCGCTTAGCGAAGCCCTGTTGGAATCCCGCTACTTCCACCACGCCGTCGTGCTGCTGGATCTCCATCAACCTCTCCCTCCTCCTTGCTGGATCAAGGCATGGGAGACGTCTCCGTTCCGTACGTGTGTTGAACGTGGAGGTGCCGTCCGTTCGGCGCTAGGATCATCGGTGATTTGAATCACGACGAGTACGACTCCATCAACCCCGTTCTCTTGAACGCTTCCGCGCGCGATCTACAAGGGTATGTAGATCCACTCCTCCCTCGTTGCTAGATGACTCCATAGATTGATCTTGGTGACACGTAGGAAAATTTTGAATTTATGCTACGTTCCCCAACAGCACCTTGCCGCGGTCGTTGTCTTGTCGCGTCTGGGAGCTTGTCACTCACCGGGCCTTGCCGGGACGCGCGGCGCGTCGCGGCAAGTTCCTTGAGATGCCTTGGGTGGCCTTCCCGGCAAGCTCCACTTGCTGGGGTCTTGAGATGCCTTGGTTGGCCTTCCCGGCAAGCTCCTCTTGCCGGGGTCTTGTCTCCTTGGCTTGGATACTTTGTTCTTGAATGGCTCCAAAGGAACCACGGAGGACCTTGGCGGTCACCTGGCAAGCCTTGCCGCGGGATGCTGCGACTGCCCGTGCACAAGTTCGGGATACTAGGGTACCCCTACTCTAGTACACCGACATATATGTTGATGATATTATCTTTGGCTGTACTGAACAACGTTATAGTGATGAATTTGCCTATATGATGAGTGAAGAATATCAAATGTCTATGATGGGAGAGTTGAAATTCTTCTTAGGTCTTCAAATTCGTCAACAATGCAATGGCATATTCATATCTCAGGAGAAATACCTCAAGGATGTACTGAGGAAATTCGGCATGCAAGATTGCAAAGGCGTCAAAATTCCTATGCCCATAAATGGACATCTGTGCACTGATGAAAATGGTATCGACTTTGATCATAAGGTATACCGCTCCATGATTGGTTCTTTATTGTACTTATGTGCATCTAGGCCAGATATTATGCTTAGTGTTTGTCGGTGTTCTGGGAACGGGGGTCCCCAGACTTGCCTGCCTGCGGCCTGCGGTGTGGCTCAAAGGGGGCCCAGCACAGCCCATCTTCATCAACACAAACCCAAGACCCTCGCGAGGGGACAAGCCTCGCGGGGCGGATGACACGGAGCTTCCTCAGGCACAGCCTCATCAGGCTGGCTCGCGAGGAGGCAGAGAGATCAAGGTGGGGTACCTCACGAGGTGCCCGTGACGCAGGCCATGACGACCAAGGGTGCCAGGCGGGCGCCAGCCCGCGCAGTGTCCTTCTTTCCTCTTTGGTGCAAAGGGAGCAAGCGCAGGCGAGAGCATCAAGCAAAGGCACCCGTTTCGGTGCAACGAGACCAAGACCAGTCCAACGGCAGGGAAGAAGTCATTGTGGAGCCCAAGCCAGCGTCACCACCAGAGCCTTTGGCAGGCGAGGACCAACTTTAGTCAGGATAAGTGTACCAGATGTTCCCCTTCAAAATGGCCAATTGTTGGCGCCCTTCCCGCTCAATATTTGGGAAGAGGCCCAGGGCCTTTGCCTATAAATAGGACTAGCCACCCACAGAAGAGGGGGACTGAGATCGGATCGCAATCGAGAAGAGAGAGAGAGAGAGAGAGAGAGAGAGAGAGAGAAGGGTGACTGAACTCCTCCTAGCAGTTCATCCCCCCAGCCAAGAACAGACCCTCGCGAGGCTGTTCTTCCTTGTATTACTCATCATCATCAGCCCAAGAGGCAATCCACCACACCACACACTGGAGTAGGGTATTACACCACAACGGTGGCCCGAACCAGTATAAACCCTGCGTCTCTTGTGCTGTTCTTTCCATAGCTTAGATCTTAGCGAGGCGGTGGGGCGCAGGTAGGTAGAAGGCGAAATCTCCGTGCGCACCCCAGTGTTCGAACCTCAAGGGTCTGCCAGAACCCGAAATCCGATAGTGTTTGCATGTGTGCATGATTTCAAGCTACACGGAAGGAATCACACCATAAGGCTGTGAAGCATATTCTTCAATATCTAGCTCACACACCAACACTTGGATTATGGTACCCCAAGGGCTCGGCTTTTGATCTCATTGTATATTCTGACTCTGACTATGCTGGTGATCGTGTGGACCGCAAGTCAACATCTGGTACATGTCATTTCCTCGGACGATCCTTGGTCTGTTGGTCCTCGAAGAAACAGAACTACGTACCACTATCTACTGCTGAAGCTGAGTACATTGCCGCTGGTTCTTGTTGTGCTCAATTGCTATGGATGAAGCAAACTCTCAAGGATAATGGCGTCAACATGAAGAATGTGCCTCTCTTCTGTGACAATGAGAGTGCCATAAAGATTGCTCACAACCCAGTTCAGCACTCGAAGACAAAGCACATTCAGATTCGTCATCATTTTCTTCGTGATCATGTGTTGAAGGGCGACATTTCTATTGAGCATGTGAAGACTAAAGAACAGCTAGCCGATATCTTCACAAAGCCCTTGATGAGAAGAGATTTAGCAAGTTATGGTGTGAGCTAAATATCTTAGAATCTTCGAATGTTCTTTGAAAAGGACACTCATCCTAACACGTATGCAAAATTTATGACTTAGATGTGCAACACATGAAGAAACGTTTTTATTCAATCAATGAAGAATAACACTCTAAGTGTGAAGAAATTAATGAAGAATTTGATTCTCAGAACCCTACGACAATTGTACGTGGTGTCTGAAATCATCATTCTTATACGGTGGGTCACGCCACCACCAAAAGTTGAAATTCCTCAGTTGTAAAAATTCTTCAACTTTGCATTGTCTTCACTGTTTCCGTCGTTTTTCTTCATTGGCTATATATATATATATGTGAGTTTATGTCCTCTACAGCATTCACTTATGGCTATTTCTTCAAGTTGTTTTTTTGCTAAGTGAATGTGATCGGACCCTTCCCCCTCTATGCTATACTCAACCCAATCTGTTCACAAATTCTTCATGTGCGTTCTATTTGAAACTCGTTCAAAATCTTCACTGTGTCCTTGTCAGCTGAAGAAATTGCAAACGGAACTTTAAAACCTATCTTATCTAAATTTTCGGCTTTGCCGCTCAAACCGTTCCGCATCCCATGATATACTTATCCTTTCACCCACAATCGCACACGATCTCCACCTCTCAGTACGTGGGTGACATATGTCAAGCGAATGAGAAGGGTCAGGGGCACGTTCGTCCAATTTCTTCGGGCGAACAGTTTTTCACCGTGGCTATAAATACCCCCTCTCCCCTTCCTCACTTCCTTTACTCTTCTTGACCTCCTTCTCCAGCTCGAGCTTCTCAAACCCTAGCGCTGCCGCTACTTCATCATCGCCGGTGAGGAAGAGCTTCACTGCCTCAACCTCGTCGCCGCCGTACTCGTGCCGGACACGGAAATCTTCACTCTGCCGCCGCCGTAGCCGTCTTCCTCCGCCGAGTTAGGGCGTGGAAGATCTGCACAGACAAACTTCACTTCTCCACCCAACAGTTCGTCGTGTTCTTCGTTCAGGGTAATTAAAAGATACTTTTACTGCCCTTTGTGATTCAAATGATTATCTACAAAATCTTTAAAGGTGTTTTTCTTCAAATCTTCACACACTAAAACACCTACATGTCATCTATTCTTGATTCATTTCTCTAAGCTGCAAATTTCTCTTCAAGATTCCTCAATTGTGTGGGTTTCTGATCTGTACAACTCTGGAACCTAAGACTAAGAACGCTCAGTGAAATTCTTCAAGACTCGTCTGGTCAAATTCCTCAAACTTGTTCTTTTTACAAAACCTTCTGAGAACGCATATGACCTCTCCAAATTCCTCGCAACTATACTCTGTTCACAGGTACTCATGTCCGCTGCTAAATCACTAGGTTCTCATCAACTTAACTCATTTGTAACATTCCTCGAAGAAAAGTTGCATACTTCTTCGGAGAATTCAATTGTTCAAATTCCTCAACTGAAGAAAATGGCTAACGGTAAGAAGCCACAGAAAGGAGGAAAGAGGCCTGAAATCAATACTGCCTTTGAAATCCCTGATGACATATACAAAGATTACTGCACTCCTAATGAGGCCAAGTTTGGAAAAGAGGACAAAAATCAGTGCAAGGTGCGCATACAGAGGATAGAGAGGATATGGGCAAGAGAGTAGAGGGAATATAGATATGTTACTCCCAAATACATGAAGAAATTCGCACTCAATCCTCCATGCCCAAGACCTCCACTGGCACCTGGCCAAATAGCTGATCCCACCAGCCTCAAGCGTGGTGAGGATTATCCTGATGAATGGGCCAAGCGCCAGGCCAAGTTGGCTAGACAAGCCAGAGAAGCTGTGAGGAAATTCAACGAAGACTCTGCTGATGCTGATGCCGCTGAGGCCTCTGTCAAGCCTAAGAAGGCCATGTCAAAGAAGCCTGCGCACAAGCCAAGTGCTTCGCCTTCAGTGCCCTCAGGACCAAGTTCCTCAGCAATGCCCTCATGGCCAGAATCTTCAAAGCCCTCAAGGCCAATTCCTCATGCTGCTCCTTCTCCTCCAAAATCCTCAGCTCCTCAAAAGTCCTCAGTAGCTCCTCCAAAGTCCTCAGCTGCTCCGACAAAGTCCTCTGCACCTGTGCATCTTGCCACGTGCCAAAGGACTACAGGCATATCAATTGCCTCAGGAGCTTCAGCTAGTTCCTCAACTGCACCCAATTCTTCAACGGGACCCTCTCTGCTGAAGACAAAGGCCACTGCTGGACGAGGTCCTCGCCCTAGTCCTCAGAAGAAGCAGGTCGCCTTCCAAGTGTCGTCTGAAGAAGATGAAGCTGATGATGAAGAAGAACTTGTTGAGATCATCAAAGATAGGCAAGTCAGGGCCGCTAGAGCCAAAGGCACAAATGTGCCACTGCTTTTGGATCCAAGGTTGATCCTCGACTATATTTATCTCTGGCACAAGGACCCAAACACTCCTATGCCTGATTTCAAGTTGACTCCTGGCCAGAGTCACATGCTGACCCATTTCATCCAAGAAGAAAAATGGAAATATGAGAAGGCCAGGCAGATCAAGAAAGCGCAATATAAGAAGGAGAAATTTCTGAAGAACAACGTTGTCACTATGACAACTGATGAACTTGTAAAAATTCAGTCTGAAATCAAAACCCTCAGCGATGACTTCAAAGCCTACTATGCTGATTGGCAAGGAGCCAAGATTAGGTTTGTTAAACTGACTGAGAAGTTCACCTCAAATGTTGCAGCTCCATCGAAACAGGAAATTCCTCAGGCTAAAGCATCTGCTCAGCCAACTGAAGAACATGCCAGCACCGCTGATGACTTTCAGGCTGCTGAAGAAAATGTGAGTTCCAGGGCTAATGACTGCATTCCAGCCACTGAAGAAATTGCCAGGGCATCCATTAGTGGTGCGCCTGAAGAAAATGAAGAAGTCAGGGCAACTACATCAGTTGTGCCTGAAGAAAATCAACCAGATTCCTCTGCTCCTCCTGCGCCTACACCAACTCCGATCCTTCCATCTGCATCAGATGTGAAGAAGACCAAGGCTGCAGAGCGGGCAGCTATGAAGAAAAGGAAAGCATCAGCTACTTCAGATTCTTCAGCTCAGAAGAAGATGAAGCCACTGACAAGCTCGTTTGCAAACCCAATTGATGTTGTCCCTATCTCAACCATGCCGTCAAAGGATCTTGTTCCTTTTGATGAAGAATATGTGATCCCTAGCGGATCTGATGAAGAAAATCCTTCTGCTGCTTCGTCAGAGCAGATGGATGAAGAAATTTAAGTGGATCAAATCCCTTCAACACCAGTTGTTTCCTCGCCTATGCCTCAGTTCACAGCTGAAGAGGCTGGCGTTGAAGAAATGGAAGATGAAGATGTGGACATTTGTTGTACCACACCTGTGCTAAGTGATGAATTTTGGGAAAGTCAGCATTCAAACTCTCCACTGTTCACACCTTTACAGCAAATACCTCAGTCCCCTGCACCAACTGTTCAAATGGGCTCTGATGAAACTCACCCCACTTCGTCTGTACGTGAAGAAATTCCAGCCACTAGTGCTGAAGAAACTGCTGGTGCTGAACATCTAAAGACGCAGACTGCCACTGAAGAGGAAGCAGAAATTCCTCAGCCTGAAGAACCTGAGATTGCGATTCCTGAGGTTATGATGCAACTCACTGACACTCCTCTACCCAAGCCAAAGGATCCATTCTCCAGGAAGCAAAAAATTCAAGGCTGATGATTTCTTCGGCGAGCACGTATTCTTCACAGACTACAACCCCTGTGACTCTGCTCGCATTAGGAAAAGGCGTTTCTGGACTGCCAGCCAGGCTAATTTCTATTCCTCAGTGCTGTTCAACAAAGACAAAATCTTCTACCATGAGCACATTCCTCACGTGGATATGGAATCTCTGCCGTGCTTCGTGCCAGTCCTCAGTGTTCTTCATGACGCTGGACTGTTAAATTTCTGCACTGACATCTGTGATTGGAATGAAGAACTCATTCTTCAATTTTATGCAATGCTACACATCACAGGAGATTCTGAAGATGTGAATTCATGGGTGCTGGACTGGATGTCTGAAAACACTCACTACACGGCACCAGCTACTGAATTGCTTCGTGCTTTACCACTCAGTCCTCCCCTTGAAGCTGCTCGTTGCATCTACAGTGAACCTGAGCTTACAAATCACTAGATGCAAGTTCTGATGAAGCCTTTAAAGCCAGTTCAGGCCCCACAAACCAAATTCCTCGTGAAGGAATTACTATGTGTGCCTCGGACTGTCTATTGCATTCTGACGAGGACAATGAGTCCCATCAAAGGCCACGACTCATCTGATGAGGAAATAGTTGGCATCATGAAGAATCTGCTATTCAACATTATTCATAGCATTCCTATCAACTATCATGATTTCTTCATGAGGACTCTAGCAAATGCTGCACTTTCTCCGTTTGAGCTGAAACCCTATGCACCTTGGATTATGAGATTCCTCAGGACAAGGTCTTCACTCAACTACAAGACTGATTTTCAGAATCACCTTAGCTATCTGCCCCCGATTGAAGTCCTCAAGCAGGCTTTTGCTTCAACTGATGAAAAGGGCAAGGCTCCTGCTGTCATTAATGAAGGCATTCATCCATTGGATGGTCAGTTTCGCAAAGCTGCATCTTATTCCACCAATGATGACTCTGCCACACATGACTCTGCTGCCAATGCACCCAAGTCTACTCCTCAAGCCACTGCTCCTCGTGTGATGACTGACCGTCAGCTTCTGCTTAGTCTTCACCAGAAGGTGGATCGAAACCATAAATGGGTTAAGCATCAGTTTGGTTCATTTCTTCACAACATGACTGCTACACACAATGCAGTGAAGAAAAACCATTACTACCTCCATGAAGTCTTCGGTCTCACCTGGGCCATTCTATCACGTCTGTATGGTGAAGAAGATCTCAAGAAAATGGGTCTCAAGGAAGATTTTGACTGGTCTGCACCTCCACCAAAGAAATACAAGAAGGTCAAGGTTCCTCCCTTGGTATCCAGCTCATATTCTTCATCGCGCGACACCGATGAGCATGAAGACTTGGACGACACTGCAGTAGGCCCTTCCACGACAAATGACCCCGACAACGCTAGCGCTCCATCATCAACTTGATATTCTTCAGGGGCGTTTGTCCTCATTTTCGATCCTTTTGGTCATTCGATGACAAAGGGGGAGAATTTTGAGTTAGTCTTCAAGCGGGTCTATCTATATGGGCGTTGTTTTTTTGCTAAGTTACAACTGTCATTCTTCTGAAACTTTATTGGATCGAGTTGTAAACTTAAACCCGATGGTGCTCTGATACTTTTGATGTGTTTTTCTGCATGCTTATTCCTCATATATGCTAATGCACGCATGCTGAATTACATCAGTCACCATATTTCATCATGCATTTCAAATTCCTCATTATGATATGTCAAATGCGTGTATGAATTACAATATATAGGGGGAGATCTACATGATTCTACTCTTAAAGTGTGCAATGCTTCAAAAGCAAATTCCTCACTATGCACATCTTCAAGGGGAGTTCTTCTATATCTTGCAATCAAATTCCTCAATATCAGTATTTACACTTCATATGTTTATCCCCGTTGAAAACATAACCTATCTTGTCATCAATCACCAAAAAGGGGGAGATTGTAAGTGCATCTAGTGCCCCTTAGTGATTTTGGTGTATTGAAGACTTATAGGTTAAGGCACTAATGTGTTTATGAGTGTACATAGGTCTATAAGACTATGAGGAGTTTGATATTTACAGAGAAAGTCGACCCCTAAAAACGAAGTTCTTCGTCAGAAGACTTTGGATTTCTGAAGACTTTCTGAAGACTTTGAAAGTGAAGAAATTGGTGCAATCCTGAAGATTTGGTATTCATTCGAGGAACATGAAGCGTGAAGACTTTTGTTTTCGTAGTTTCATTTTCTCTTTCTTGAGTCATAGGAAACACCGTACTGTTAAAGGGGGTCGAGGAAATACTAAGGAAAAATTTCCATGTGATGCTCAACTCAAAATCCAACACCTACCCATCCCTTCGAGTGAAGCCATTGGAAATCTCATACAGTTCAGTCATATTCTTCAGTGATAGAGACGAAGTTCTTCTGGTCTTTGAGCAATTTGTTCTAACTGAGGAGTTAGGAATTCGTCAGTGCGGATTGCCTGCATAGTGAGGAACATGATAGCCCTGAGGATTTTACTACTCAAAATTCCGACCGTTGCTGTGCTATGCGCCAGCTATCCCAAAATATCTACCCACCTAACGGTCATATCATTGAAGGGCATTTATGTCTTATCATGTTGGACTGCTCCCTAGGCTATAAATAGCCACCCCCTACAATGACTAGCTGGTTGGCTGCTCCGAGAGAAACTGACACTTGCCATTTGAGAGCATCCCATCCTCTGAGGACTTTGAGCGAAAATCATCAAGTGAGGAAAACCCAAACACCTACAAACCCCAAGTGATTGAGCATCATTGAAGAGATTGATCCTGCGTGGATCCGACGCTTGTTACCTTTAAAGACTGTGCTTCTTCCAGACGGTTAGGCGTCAAGGTCTAGAGCATCCAAGAGGAATTGTGGATCACCGAGTGACCAAGTTTGTGAAGGTTCAGAAGTCACCTGAAGACTTACCATGAGTGATTGGGCGAGGTCTGTGTGACCTTAGCTCAAGGAGAATATGGTGAGGACTGTGTGTTCAGGACTATGTGTCCTCAGGTTTAAATACCTAGCTGCTCCAACCAGATGTACAACTGAGACAGCAGTTGGAACTGGTCTACCAAATCATTGTCTTCACCAAGCTTACTGGTTCTATTTCCTCAACTCTTTCATTTCCTCATAACTGTGTTGAGTGCTTGTTCGTATCTGTGTTTGAAGACTTTGACTGAAGACTTTCTCAATTTCCTCAGTTCAATTTCTTCAGTCTGTTGGTCTTCATCCTGTGTTATCCTGTGTTTACACTTTCTGTACTCTGTGCTTGTCTTCATTTCATCATAATGACTATGCTTGTGCTCTGTTATGTTTACTTTTGAGTACTTATTCCGCTGCTAGTAGTTCTTCGCTTAGGAATTTCCTCACCTGCAAATTCATCGGTGAAGAATTCATAAAAATCTCCTATTCACCCCCCCCCTCTAGTCGATATAACGCACTTTCACTGGTACCTCACTGCTTGTCATATAGTAGGATAAAATAATCGTATTTCCCGTTACTCTCTGTGCTTAGTGGATAATATATATAATATGTGGAGTAAAAAAGATATGCAACAAGTGTACAACCTCTTTGGCGAAGCCATGTCGATCTCAGCGTGATTGGGTTGGCTGGTGAGGATGCTCCGGCTGACTTGGATGTCGGAGGAGGGGAAGAAGATCTTAGGCGTCTGGAGATGGAGCCCGAGGTACTGCTCTACTGTGATGGAGGGTTTCGTTGTTGGAGCAGCTCCGGTGAGTTGTACGACGCCGAGGCTGAAGTAGGACAAGAGAGACAACGTTAACCTAAGTGGAATTCTAATAGCATCTCCAATAGATGACGTAAAATACATAACCACAAAGTGCTAGATGTAAAATACATCAGCCGCTCATCTCTGAACTTAATTGTCGAAACTTAATTTAACTGTCAAAACTGAATGCACTAGAGGTGAGGCCACACGTCAGTCGACTGACTTTTTCATCTCTGGTCAGTCGATTTTGCAGCCGTTGGATACAAAATCAAGGGCCTACAGTTCATCTTCAACCTCCACCCCCCTGAGCCGCCAGCCACCACCAGCCAAACAGCCGCCCGCGGCCGGCAGTGCGCCGCCCCACCCGCCCCGAAAACACCCCCCCCCCCCGGTCCGCCGCCGCCCCGGCCATCCCCCTAGGCCCCCCCCCCCCATTTTGAGTTTTTTCTCCGGCGATCCCCACGCATCCGCCCCACCACCGCCGGTGACCACCGCCCCCACCCTGAACCCTAAGATAGATAGTAGGGTACCTCTCCGGCGAGCCCCCCTCCCCGCTGCGGCTGGTTCTTCCTTAACTCCGGCGAGCCTCCCCCCCACCCCCTGAAAATCGACTGACCCAAAAGTCGATTCAGTCGACTGAAGTGTACCTAAATCGAAGCAGCATCGCAAGCAAGAGCAAGAGCGAGAGCAGTAGCGTGAGCAAGAGCAAGAGCAAGAGCACACAAGGCAGGGGACTGAGAGCAAGAGCAGAGTAGCAGCGCGAGCGAGAGCTAAAGCAGCAGCAGCTCCTACTGATGTGGACGTCACCACCGAGGGAGCGACGCCGTGGAGGAAGTGGTTGACGATGCCGCCGTGGATGGAGCCGCGCCGTGTCGGCTCAGGACTGAGCGTCGGCAGCACCATGAGATCGAATCAAGAAGAAAATGCGGCGATTAGTGTATAACCTCTTTGATGGCGCCGATTAGGCCGCAGCTTCATCCGAGGAAATGGTGATGATGATGCTCTTCCGGTGGTGCAGGTGAAGATGGCGGTGTGGGAATGGAGGTGGCGTGAAAGACGAGGGGAACGTCGGGGCAGCTACTTGGAGGTGGAGGACGGGGTGGCTGAACCGGCGGGACGACCAGATCGATGACGGATCCTCATCCGGTACGGTGGATGAGGGACGTCGAGTTTTTGCTGTGGACGAAGTCGTCGGGGAAGAGGCTCCGGCTGGGTGGCGGACGGAGGAGGGTGTGGGCCTTCGCGGGTTTTCCCGGCCTTGGTGTACAAATGGGTGGGCGGATGGGATGGGAGTGGGGAACCATGGCTTAGGGGCGTGCTTGTCTGAAATGTGGGGTAAGTTAAGAAAGTACCCCCACCGATTTGAGGCGGTTCCTTCGGCTCAGGGGTATCACGGGCATTTCACGTGTCGGGATTTCACAGGAGGTGGGAGTTTTCGCGCGCGTTGTAATTTTGGAATAGCAAGGCGCAGGTTGAGATGGAAGGAGTTGTTGGAGCACAATGAGACAAAGATTTATCTTAAATATTTCGGGGTAACAAGGCGCGGGTTGAAGAGGCAGGAGTTTCGCAGCACGATAGACAGAGACGCTAGCTTGAAATTTCGGCATAAGAAGGCGCGGCTTGAAATTTCGAGGAACAAGCTTAACGTGTACCCAAAAAAGACAATTTAGACTAGTATGATATACTACGTACAATGTGTTTAACACGCACAACACACACATACACCATTTAGACTAGTAAGGTACGCGTGCATTGCACGCATGAGATTTGGCAACCAAATTATGAATAAATACCACATTATAGCATGTAAGCTTTGAGTCATATATGCATGATGTAGATGTTCGTTTAATTCTTATAGTTCATTTCATTCAAAATAATCTAGTTTTTATAAGAAAGCTAATCTATTTTAAGATTCATGGAATTGTGCGTTGTAAGGCATAAAGTAAAAACAAATCATGTAGAAAAACATTTGGGCAATTCTGATACGGAAGATTCTAGAACAAGAAAAAGTGCTTGTGTTTTGATGTTTGTGCATTATGCTTAAGTTCAACCATAGAGTCTTCTAGATTGTACATGTGGAAAAATCTGGTGGAATCTAGATGATATCCAATGGCCAGTAGTGCTCAAATTTGCTAGCTCTGCACCATCGGATTGGCCTCATCCAACGACCATCTTTCAAAGTTAAAGTTATCTGCACACTATATACAAAATATAAAATATATATATATATGGGTATAGATATAGATATGTGATGCGAAAGTCACCCATCATCTCCAATTAGAATAGTGTGTCCATGCACGGATACAATGTGGCCAAACGATGTCTGCCATCGGTATCTCAAATTCAAACCAGTCTGACCTTGTTCAATGTGTATACATTACAGCATGCTCGTTTCCAAACCACACTGCGCAGATCTCCGTTATATTCATGCATGAATGGGTTTCAAATATCATGATCTCTTATTCAAATATTTGAATTCAACTTTACATTGATTATGACCTCACCTAGTCTTTTACACCCACACATTGGTCTTCTCTTTATAATTGTACCACTAACTTTCTCTCGTGCATGCATGCACACACACTACTAGTCGGCATTATCCATCACGCACATGCAATCTTTTTCTTCGGATAGGTCTCCCATGAAGGCACACACACACACACACATCCCCCTCTCCATCATATCAGGCATTCTTTATCTCTCAGGTGCATGCGCAACGATCGATGTTCCTCTATGTGTGTGTATATAGCATTCATAGTTTTCCACATAAAGTGATCAATCTATATATCTAGTGCGGTCTCACCCTCTTTCCCACGTCCACATCGATCAATCTATACCTCTCTATATAGGATTACATATATAGCTAATACACCCACATTAATTATGTCCAACGCCCACCTCTCATCATCCATGCCTTCCGCTTCATCTCTCAGAGGCGCGCACAATGGCGAAGACAGGGGGCAGCAAGCCCCCGCCCCCTGGCATCACTATATATCGAGGCTAATATGAATGTGATTGTTAGACAATTGCTGGTAAAAAATGGTTTAGGTTGATGAATTGGCCCTCCTCGTAAAGGATTAGCAATGCTTGGCCCCCTAGCTCATGGGACATTTTTCACGTCTCCGCCACTGCGCAACAACACACGTTCTCGCCCCTCTCTCTAAATATCGATCTCGCAGTTGTGCACTCCTTCATAGTCTCCCTCGACTCGGCCCCTCGCACCATCTTCTAGCCCCCCACCGGATTTTGCCACATGTACAATCTAGCAGACTCCATGGTTGAACTTAAGCATAATGCACAAATCTCAAAACAATAGTGGTTCTCCTTTGTTCTAGAATCTTCCGTATCATAACTGCCCAAACTTTTTTTCTAGTTGAATTGCCATTATTTGTTTTTACTTTATGCTTTACAACGCACAATTCCATGAATCATAAAATAGATTAAGGGCTTCTTTGATTCAAAGGATTCTCAAAGGAATTTTGGAGGATTCTAATCCTTAGGAATTTTTCCTATCTTGGTTGTTTGATTCGTAGGATTATAAACCATAGGAATTTTTCCATATGATTCATTTGCACTAGATTTCATAGGAAACATCCCATCCACTCAAACCTCTTTGAAAAAATCTGCGTTTTTTCTATGCACCATCAAACACTCGTAAGATCCTATAGGATTCGAGACGACATTCCACTCTAATCCCATGTTCTTCCTATTCCCGCGTTTTGGAAATCCTACGAATCAAAGAGGCCCTAGGTTTTTTATAAAAACTAATTGATTTTGAATGAGATGAACTATAAGAATTAAATGAAGGTCTACATCATGCATATATGACTCAGAGCTTACATGCTATAGTGTGATATTTATTCATAATTTGGTTGCAAAATCTGACGCGTGCAATGCACGTGTACCTTACTAGTACTTCGACTATGTGTAAAACGCAATGGCACGCTACACAGTGTCTCTCTTACAGTTCATGAAGCCACGTGGCACATGTGCAGACGTTGTCGCGACATCCTTGTGTGGATTGATCATGGTGACGTGCTGCTGGTTCCAGAAGAATGTACTCGTCCTCCCTGAGCCACACTGGCGGTACATGCACGAAGTGAAGATGTGCACGCATGCCATGTACGCACTCATTCCCTCGCACGCACACGCGGGTACATGGGCGGACACAATTTTGTACAAAGATCCACTCCATGTGATAATTTAACGCGTGTAAAGTCATTCACTTCATTGATGGTCAATTAATACATAGCATGCAAATTGAGTGGACGTGAGGGCAGAAGAAAGACATTACTACTCCACTGCGCGCATGCAAGTAGTTAAATCATGGGTTGCTAGTAGTACTTCCATTGGTCTCCTTCGTATTTTGTGCCAATTTTTGACAGTAACATAATATTTACGCATCTGAGCAGTGTAGTCTACTTGAAATTTATGTTCCACTAAACTCATCGGGAGCCGTTTCGTGCCTCAAAACCAAAACCCATCAATTTATCTTTACCTTGTTCCCATCACATTCAAAAGTACTAGTGCTACAATTAAGTGCAAGCCTGCTCGCACATACTAGTATGTACCAAACTTGAATGTGTTCCCACTATGCAGGTATTAGTACTAGTGCTAGTACTTAGGTTATAAAAAGGGGAACTACCTAACCGAAAATTACTCTACCTTTCCTCCTCATAAGTGCTTCTTCTTCGTCCGTCCTTGCCATGTCCGGTGCGCAGAGCTCTAGGTCGAGAACTACTCGTAACAAGGGAGCGGCAACCAAGGCTACGAAAAAAAGAGGGCTCGCCGCCATGCAGATACCTCAAAAGATCTCTCACGGGCTGGCGATGGCTCCCAGGAGCGCCCTAGCCGCAGAGGCGAACATGTCGAGCTGGTGGCGCTGGAGTCGTTATCCCTCGACGGCATGCTCAATCAACTCAATAAGCACCTCAATAAGCAGAAGGAGTTCATCCACGGTTTGGTGGAGCTGCTGAAGGAGAGCCTCGACGACATGCCTGCTAAGCTCAATAAGGAGGAGGAGTTGACCGCCGGCTTGGTGATGCTGCTGAAGAAGAGCATTGCCTCGGAGAAGAAGGCGATCGGCGAAATCCTACAACTTCAGGAGGACAAGGCGAAGCTCTGCCACTAGCTCGACCTGCTGAAGGAGAAGAACGCCGGCTGGAAGAAGCTGCATGAGAGTAGTAGTTCCTCGATGAAGATGCTGTAGGCCCTCGTCATGGAACAGAAGGAGGAATTGGCGAAGCTCCGCATCGAGCACCCGACTGCTGTCAAGGTACGTAATGTGGCCGTGGAACAAATGATGAAGGCTCGCGTCGAGAAATCCCGTGTTATGGATAGAATGAAGAAGATGGCGGAGGAGACGCGCAAGGAGATGGAGGTCATGGAGGCAATGAAGAAGCAGTTACGACTCCGCGGCGAATTAGATCATTTGGGGTGATAATCTTCCTTCTTCTTTTGCTCCTGTGTTTCTTCTTTTGCTTCGGGTGTTCCACCGCATGTGTCATGTTCTCTGCGAGGAATGAATAGAACAATACTAACAATGAGATGACTAGCAAATTAGATCATTTTTATCGCCATATGGCACTGGGCTGCCGTGTTTCATGCTCCTCCGTCGTACTAGTACTACTCCAGTGGAAAACATGAGTATACCGCACACTTCTTTGCTCCTCCTTAGGTCGTCGGCACATTTATACGAGCAGTCAAATCACAAGGCCCCGCCTTCCAGCAGTAATGAGCCATCAAATCACAAAGGCCCTCGCCTCTCGTGAAAAGGACCAAGCTAGACTGCCCCGCCCTCTAGCCTTTTAAAGAATGTATACATTTGTACAGTAGTAGTATCGATGGATTGCGCCATGGAGCAAAACTAACAAGATGAAATTAAAGAAAATGTTGTACATATAGAGAGCGCTCGTCGCCAAATTATGCATATATTATATGACACTCTCTACTATGACCAGCCAAAGTCGAGGCATGGATACCAATGAGGGCCTGGTTGTGTCTATACTTGGACAACTCACCCGACCGCATGCGCACTAGGCAGACGAAGCTCGTGCCGTGTTGGTGCCGTGTGCGGCCGGCACATTAACCAAAACCTCGCGCCTCCATCTTAGCCTCCGCATTTCAAACTTCTCAATCTCAAGGCCAAGGAGCAACGTGAAGCCCATGATAGAGCCAATCAGATGGTTGAGAACACTACAATTCTAGCTACAGATGCGTGTGTGAGAGAGGATGAGTGTGTGCATGCACCTCCTCTTAGAGTACAAATGTATGTGGGTGGCATCGACCTAGGGAGCAGTTATGGTGCGTGCAAGAAGTCCCGAGAGATAGGTGTAATGCGTCTGGAAAAAAGACTAGTCTGCAGCTCGCCACGAGGCTATTCCTGTCGAACGCCAAGCGTAAGATATGTATCCGACGGTGCCAGTTTTTGCACGTACACAGCAGTAGAAAAAGAACTAGTACCATGGCATATGCTACACCACGGCCGAGAAAACGTGCCAACGTTACGCCATCCAGGAATAGTGCCGCACTTCGAAACTAGAACCGTCAATAAATTTTGAGCGCGTCTCGTCACATTCCAAATTACTGCTACTGCCACGCTATATTTAATTGCAAACATGTTCACACCGATTACAACCTAAACGGTTTCCCACTTAGGAGCGTATTAGTAGTACTCGGTTATAAATACTACTATGCTAAGATGACTGCACATTCCTCCTCAACTCCTCATCCACAAAAAACAATCAAGTCAATCAAGCCATAGCCAGCGTGAGTTCTGGGTCGAGAGATTTCCACCAGGGAGAGGTGAGCATGAAAGAGGAAGCACGAGAGCTGTCCTGCCTCGCCGCGAAAGCAGCCGACATGTCCAGCCGCGCGGCAGTAGCAGCATAGAGGTCCCGCCGTGCCGCCGAAGTAGCACGGACGTCCCGCCACGCCGTCGATGTAGCAGACTGGTCCGGCCACACTGCGGAAGCAGCAGAGATGTCCCGCCACGCCGCTGAAGCAAAACAGAGGTCCCGCCGCTGTCACGACCGGTTTTCCGGACATAAATTTCCAGAAAAGACCGTCGTGCTCATCAGCCCCAGGATTACTGTTAGCTGATGAGGCTCAAACTGGATACAGAAATTCCAAGCAAAAGTACAAAATGTGTAGTACAAGACCATTGTGGCCTATGAGTACATCAAATGGTTTTCTAGTGGTTGATGGCGGAAGCGGTTTGTGAGACATCAGTGTCTATGGGACTCCATTTCCCACGGGAACAGCTGACCAGGTTAACTCCTATCTTCGCGAGGCTGCTATCACCGTTGCTTAGTTTCCGGGGCTGTCACCGCAACGCTCCTCTCCATGCAGAAATCTGGCCAAGACAATAGCCAGGGACAAGCCAGTGAGTACTTTGAATGTACTCGCAAACATTAAGAACACAGGTATAATATAATTGATAATCATGCGCGAAAAAAAAAATTATGATCACATCGTCAGTCATAAATAAAATATCTTTTATGCATGCAAGCAGGTTATTATCATGCAACGTGAATAAGCGGTAATAGAGTGGGAATAATAATGCCACAGTCGGGCGTCTGAGCGACACCACATAAAGGGCTTTAAAAGAAATACCACAGTCGGGCGTCTGAGCGACACCACATAAAGGGCTTTAAAAGAAATGCCACAGTCGGGCGTCTGAGCGACACCACATAAAAGGCTTTAAAAGAAATGCCACAGTCGGGCGTCTGAGCGACACCACATAAAGGGCTTTAAAAGAAATGCCACAGTCGGGCGTCTGAGCGACACCACATAAAGGGCTTTAAAAGAAATGCCACAGTCGGGCATCTGAGCGACACCACATAAAGGGCTTTAAAAGAAATGCCACAGTCGGGCGTCTGAGCGACACCACATAAAGGGCTTTAAAAGAAATGCCACAGTCGGGCATCTGAGCGACACCACATAAAGGGCTTACAAGATAAATAATCACAATGAATATCCAGGAGGTAGAACCGTCCCAGGGATACTCAACAATATAATTAATGCAACGGGTTAGTCCATTACAAGATAATAATCATAATCTTCACAATCACAAGTCACGGTCCAAGTTCTGGTTTAACAATCTCTCCTCCGAAGACCGACACTAAGACCAACACTTGACCCATCCCAGACTGTAATCCTTAACCATGGACACGGCTATTCGAATAGGTTTAATCTCTGCAGAGGGTGTACTCTTTACCCACGAGTAACGGATTCCTTTAGTCCATCGGGACTAATTCCGTTTACGGTCTTTTAGTTGAAAACACGCCTAACTTGCACACACCAGCTTAACTCACCGGGTGTCTGGAATCACCCACGACACTTGTTAAGCAAAACTCTAAGTGGGGAGGCTACAACCTCGCGTAGCATGGGATCAAATTTATATCGCGCGCTCTAAGGGGTGGCCTCCCCTCTCGGTCTCAACCGGAAACACCCATGCCCCCGGACCAGGTGGCATGCCTACCGGCTACAACCGATATCTTCCACCATGGCCTCTCTGTACGGTGTGTGCTTGAAAGGGGTTGACGACTTACTGAACCATACCCTACCTGCGGCAGGGACAAGTGGTAGTACATAGCAAGTATGGGGGTTACTGGAAACAAGACTCGGTCTACGGTCGACTCAGGAGGTTTATAAGTTCCCTGCATGACATGTAAACAAATATATTTCAATCAACAAAATCACCACTCAATATACCTTACCATGCCATACCGGACATAACCGTCCCGACGGGGACCGGCGACAAGCTCACTCCTACCCAAGGCAGAGGCTTTCCCGGATTCCTTTCCGGCATGCATGCAAGGCACATGAGGATGATTACCATCACAATATATATTCATTTCCAACAGCAAGGAAATCACTAATATGCTTCCATGCAAATGATCATGTCACATGAAATAACAAGTCCTCCGAAATAAGGTGGTGTTATAAACGTGTCAAATAACACACCAAAAACATTATGCCAGGGTTCAGAATGCTTGCCTTTAAGTTGTGGAGGGTGGTGAGGTGCTCTCCAAAATTTTGAAAGTTTCTTCTCTCTCTCCAAAATCCTATTTAAAATATATTTGAATTAACACACATTTCAAAAACAGTACAAAAAAGTTGTTTGGAAAATTTTCAAATAAATCTTAAAATAAACTAGAATATTTGAGAGATGTAGGAAAAAGAATTAATTCATTTGGAGTTATATTTAAAAAGTTATAGCCAGTCAAAGTTCTGGTCAAATCTGTTATATAAATAAAACTGAAAAGAAAACGTTTCGGAGGGGAATACGCTTTCGGAGCGGGGAAACGTACTGGGGAAATACGCCTTCACTTAATCCCACGTGGACAGGCACGCGGTCGCTGACAGTGGGTCCAGAGGGCCCACTGGTCAGGTTTGACCAGTCTATCTCCCTCCTCTTTCTCTGTCCCGAGCGGAGGCGGAACTCCGGCGATCGCCGCCGGCGATTAGTGGCTCCGTTCGAGAAACCGAAGCCATCCACGGGCTCAGAGGGTCGAGGCGGTCCCGCCGGTGGGTGATACGGTCTCGGGGGTGGACGGGGTCGTCGACGGTGAGTCTCGTGGCGGAGGAAGCTTCGGGAGCCGAGTGTGATTGGGACTACGGTGATTCCCGATCAAAATCGAGTAGTGGGAATGGTTCACGGGAAGATGAGGAAGCTCTTGGTGGAGAGAACGGGGAGTGGGAGGTCCTGGTGGTGCCGAATTGGCCGGGGCAGTGGCGACGGCTGCAGTTGCCGGAGATGAGGAAGGAGGCCTCCCCGGGTCAATTGGCTGCCACGGGAGAACTAGGGGAGCATTCTAAGATTGCCTGTGTGCTTGAATGGGTTCGGGGCCTCTTTTTATAGCTCGTCGAGGTCGGTTCCGCGGCGGCCGTGGATAAGCCCTCCGGCGAACCGCCTCTCTGTAGCCAGGGCGACGTGGCGGCGACGAGCGCTAGTGGACACACTCGCGGATGAGCACGCGCTGTTCCAGGGGCCAGGTGGCGAGCGGAGGAAGGTTCGGCGGCGCCGACATGGGCAGAGGCTGTCGGGCGGCGGCGGCTAGCGCTTGGCCTGCCGGGCGCGGCGAGGGGCGGCTTGGCGCGTAGCTGTGAGAAGGGGAGCGCGTGGCGTGATGCCTGCAGAGCGAGCCAAAGCCGTGGGGCCAGCGTGTCGGCTCGGCGCAGGGTCGTGCAATACGCGCGCTCTGGCGCGTCCGTGCACGCACTGAGTGTGCTCGACGAATGCCATGCTAGAGGTCGCGGTTGAGGCTGGGGGTTAACAGGTCTAGGTTTGGGCTTGCAAGGAGATCAGTGGACAAGCTGGTTTGGTCAGGGGATCAGGTTCACAGTGCAAACCAAAAATTCATGCCAAAACAGATCCTGCCCATAAGGTGTTTGGCAAAATGTCAAGGGCACTTAGGCAAGTCTTGGAGTGGTCAAAACTCCAGAATGGTGGTCTCTTTAGATGCAAGAGAGAGTGGTGAGGTTAGTTTGGCAAAAGGAGAAACTTGCTAGTGCAAGTTTTACAAAACTTCAATTCTGGACAAGAAATAAATGACATTATTTCATGAGCCCAAAATTAATCCAATGGGTGCATGCTCCTGGATTTAGAGGTTTGGTAGGGCTGTCCACAAGTAGGAGAAAGCACAAGGTCATTGGAGCAAAATTTAATAGGGTTGCAGTAGAAATCACAAGGCTGGACCAGAATGGAAAAGAGGTTGATTCACTCAAATTTTTCAAATAACAACACAGGTTTTTTGCATAAAGTTGATTCATGTGTTACTACCAATTTCCCATAATTTTGGTGGAGGCTAGAAAGAATTATTTAAAAGGGTTGTAGTGCAAATAGCACTCTGGACCAGAGAAGGAAAAATTGTCGCAGAGCTCAAAATATTACATAAATAAAAGATATTTTTGCATAAAAGTTATTTAATAACATCACATGACATCTCCAAATTTTTGTGAGAATTTTAAGTGAATTTATCAAATGGTTGTAGTTCAAAAATGGCCATATAACCTTGGAAAACCATTTTTCAAGAAAATAAAGATCAAGCAATTTAATTAGGTAATTAGTTATACTGATAAAAGAAAAGTTTTTCTTGAGAGGTTAAACAAGTCCAATAACATATTTGAAAAGTTTTCTCTTTGGGAAAAACTCATCATAACAGGGAAGGAAATGATTTTAAAAAAATCAAAATGGAGCTCAAAAATTCAAAGTTTTAATTCCTGGAAAAAAATTAATTCATAAAACAAGGCCAAAAATTTGGGGTGTCACAACACTACCCCCCTTAAGAAAAATCTCGTCCTCGAGATTTGTTAAAAGCTGTTTTAAGAAGAACAATAATCAGTAAAAATGTGGCTACAGTGAGAGGGCAATAAGTGGTGAAAAACCACAGTGTGAAAACTGGTGTCGCGTGGAAAAATCTACGGTTCGGGACAAAAACGTGAGATTCTACGCTAGACATAAATTTAGAATAACTTCTAAATTTTAAATATACGCTGGTCGTACCCGAGAGCACAGTGCTCTCTCTGGCCGACAGGTGGACCCGGGGTCCACTGTCAGTCTCTTCTTCTCCCTCTGGTTCTCTCTTCTTCCTCTCTCCCGCGCGCTTCCCCGCGCTTTCTCCACCGGCGACGTTTAGCGCGTAGGGCATCTAGGCCGTACCGTGGTAGTGCGCGGCGTGCTAGCTGCCGGTGCAGCGTGCACTCACCTCGCGGGCCAGCGTGCTGTCGACACTGCTTGCGGATTCGTCTACAAACACCGGCGATCAGCGACGAGCGGCGTTGGTGGACTTCGCCCACCGTACACCGAGCTCGAGCTATAAAACGGCCGGGGTGTTCTCCTCTTCTTCCTCACACCTGGCCTCACTTCTCCTCCTCCTTCTTCCTCCATTATTGCTTACAGAAGCTCGGGTGAGGCTCTAATGGCGGAGGCGATGCTGGACTGGTTTGCGATCCTGATATGCGTAGGGCTGGCGACACTGTTGGGGCTCTCCGTGCTCCTGTGCGCGATGATCCTCGACGATCGTCGCGATGCTGTTGCTCGGGTGTTGGCTCTCCGCGGTGGTGGTGATCACGAGGAGTAGATGGGGTGTGACGGGTGCTAACCGTTGTTAGGGGGTGATTAGCTGGATGCAACACCGTTGCAAAGTTTTGCAAACAGGGTATGTGTCCGAATGATTATGGTTGTGAGTCTGCTGCAGTGGTGCTGTGTGAAAATAATAAATCCACGCCGCGAGAAAGTGTAGATGTAGCAACTCAGGGAAAGGAAATCTCACTCCAGGATTTTGCAAGGAAAGCAGTTAATTTTAAAAGAGCATAAACCACAACAAAAACTACATCCATTAGTAGAAGCCAATTAATTAACTTGTCGTACAAACTCAGGGCATTAGGCATAAGTCACACACATAAATAAATGTTGCAATAGTGAACACCGCAGCGACGTCTAAAATGGAAACGGTAATTGGACGGGGTCCCTGGAAAACGTCTCTGGTACTGGGATACACTCCTCTTCTATCGCGGGAAGTGGATTGACCAGTCGATGTACGTGTCTCTCCTGGTCGGGCCTTAGTGCTCTGCCAATGGCGATCTGAGGATTTAAATCTGCGAGGCTCTGGAGATAACCCATCACACGTTGGGTTAAATACTCTTGAGCGATGACGTACTGGACAAGGTTGGCCAGGACTGGGTCTCTCTCAATTCGTCCACCAGGAAAAGATGTCACTCCTCCGGGTGTTGCACGGCTCGGAAAGTAATAATACCCTCGTTCGCTGGCATAGGGTACCGCGAATTGAAGGCGAGCAAGCGCTTCGTATGCAACAGCTTCTATGGCCATCTGTGAGGTTGGCATAGATTTCCCCATGAAGGAGACCTCCGTTGGATCTTGGTTTGAGTTTACGGGAGGGATGTGTACTGCTGCCCAATATCTCGAGGTGGAAGGGGTAATTCTTGATTTGAACAGCTCGTACTGGGGTGGCTGGGTAGCGCCCATGGTACTGCAGGTAAAATCCCGCAATATCTTGACAAAACTACCTGGGGTTGCATCTGGGGTTCTCAGATAAATGCTAGGGCTCGGCATGGCTAGGAAATGGTTGTGAGGGTGGTGCACAAGGTGAGAGATGCTTGGCAAGGTCACGCGGTGGCCTTTTTATAGCACCGGAGTTGGGTCATTTTTACCGTGGTGAATGGTAAAGAAAATATTCAGCTCTGTCCCAAGGGTCGAGGTCAAGCCACAGATTCACACATTTCACTATAGTGATGTGTTACTGTGGGGTTGACGGGGTGATTTTTGGTAACTGTGCCTGGGATAGAAATCTTATACTGCATACTGGCGCATCCAGGCAAGGCTACTATTAAAATAGAGGCACGACAACAGGCGGCATTTAATTACAAGACCACACGATTACAAAGCGAGGGTACACTGGGACTCGATACGACTCGGGTGTCTTAGTCTACCTCATTTACATCCAAGCGGGCGTGCCTTGAGGCTCCTCCACGGGTCTCGTCGTCGGAATTAGCTGGAGTGGGTTGAGGGGCTGCAGGCTCTGGGTAGCGATGAGGACCATCTCGGGGATTGTTGGCCACAACCCCGTTGGAGTGTGCTCCCAATATGCGATGAAGCACTTCTGGGGTTATCGCAGCTCCTTGGCCGATGGCTGGGGCAGTCCTCAGGGACTCGATCGGGTGTCCAAACAGCACGACTGGGTTGTCGGTGTTGGGCTCGTTCTCTTCTCTTGCCGGGGCTCGACGAACCAGCTCTCCACGAGCTGCGATTAGATCGATAGTGATTTGATCGCACAGTTCGTCTAGTGCACTTACATAGCGCACTAGGTGCAACAATGCAAGATCCGACTCGTGATCTCCGTTGGCAACTCGGGGTGGTCTACCATACCCTTCACGTCTGGGGTAGTAGTGGAACGAGCGACAGTTAACTCTGGGCGACAAGTGCCGGAGATGAACTATAGCCTCTCGAGCAGCTAGCTGGATGGCTTGAAGCTCAAAGGAAGTTGTTCTTCCGGTGAACCTGTAGGGGCGCTCGGGCTCTAGACCCCTACCGTAGATGTGTACAGTGGCCCAGAATTGACGGTTCTCACCGCTCATGGGTCCTTGGTACACAACATATTCTGGGGGTTCTTCTAACGCATAGGCACGACGGGTGAGGTTTGCGAGTATGGTCACAAAGCCTCCAAGGTTGGTTGCCGTGGTCTCATTGTGCACGACAGGGCCAGGCATTGTGGCTTGGTTTGGGGTAGAGGTTGTGCTGTGCTGTGTTGGGACTAGTGTGCCCCTTTTTATAGAAAAAGGGGACGGAGTCTTCCTTCGCACGCTTGCGAGAAAGGACTATTTAGGGGCCGGTCACTGGCGCATGAGTGACAGGTTAGGTTGATAGGTTGGGCACCGACTGCCAAAAAGGTGTTGGGTCACTGTGTGGCTATCTTGCACGAGAAGCTTGGCTGGGGTTTGGTTATGGTTTGGTGGGTCGGTTTGCCTAAGTTTATAGACCCGGCTAAGATAGGATTAGCCAATGGTCAGCCTGGCTCTGATACCAAGTCTGTCACGACCGGTTTTCCGGACATAAATTTCCAGAAAAGACCATCGTGCTCATCAGCCCCAGGATTACTGTTAGCTGATGAGGCTCAAACTGGATACAGAAATTCCAAGCAAAAGTACAAAATGTGTAGTACAAGACCATTGTGGCCTATGAGTACATCAAATGGTTTTCTAGTGGTTGATGGCAGAAGCGGTTTGTGAGACATCAGTGTCTATGGGACTCCATTTCCCACGGGAACAGCTGACCAGGTTAACTCCTATCTTCACGAGGCTGCTATCACCGTTGCTTAGTTTCCGGGGCTGTCACCGCAACACTCCTCTCCATGCAGAAATCTGGCCAAGACAATAGCCAGGGACAAGCCAGTGAGTACTTTGAATGTACTCGCAAACATTAAGAACACAGGTATAATATAATTGATAATCATGCACGAAAAAAAAAATTATGATCACATCGTCAGTCATAAATAAAATATCTTTTATGCATGCAAGCAGGTTATTATCATGCAACGTGAATAAGCGGTAATAGAGTGGGAATAAAAATGCCACAGTCGGGCGTCTGAGCGACACCACATAAAGGGCTTTAAAAGAAATGCCACAGTCGGGCGTCTGAGCGACACCACATAAAGGGCTTTAAAAGAAATGCCACAGTCGGGCGTCTGAGCGACACCACATAAAGGGCTTTAAAAGAAATGCCACAGTCGGGCATCTGAGCGACACCACATAAAGGGCTTACAAGATAAATAATCACAATGAATATCCAGGAGGTAGAACCGTCCCAGGGATACTCAATAATATAATTAATGCAACGGGTTAGTCCATTACAAGATAATAATCATAATCTTCACAAGTCACAAGTCACGGTCCAAGTTCTGGTTTAATAATTTCTCCTCCGAAGACCGACACTAAGACCAACACTTGACCCATCCCAGACTGTAATCCTTAACCATGGACACGGCTATTCGAATAGGTTTTAATCTCTGCAGAGGGTGTACTCTTTACCCACGAGTAACGGATTTCCTTTAGTCCATCGGGACTAATTTCGTTTACGGTCTTTTAGTTGAAAACATGCCTAACTTGCACACGCTAGCTTAACTCACCGGTGTCTGGAATCACCCACGACACATGTTAAGCAAAACTCTAAGTGGGGAGGCTACAACCTCGCGTAGCATGGGATCAAATTTATATCGCGCGCTCTAAGGGGTGGCCTCCCCTCTCGGTCTCAACTGGAAACACCCATGCCCCCGGACCAGGTGGCATGCCTACCGGCTACAACCGATATCTTCCACCATGGCCTCTCTGTACGGTGTGTTCTTGAAAGGGGTTGACGACTTACTGAACCATACCCTACCTGCGGCAGGGACAAGTGGTAGTACATAGCAAGTATGGGGGTTACTGGAACAAGACTCGGTCTACGGTCGAATCAGGAGGTTTATAAGTTCCCTGCATGACATGTAAACAAATATATATCACTCAACAAAATCACCACTCAATATACCTTACCATGCCATACCGGACATAACCGTCCCGACGGGGACCGGTGACAAGCTCACTCCTACCCAAGGCAGAGGCTTTCCCGGATTCCTTTCTGGCATGCATGCAAGGCACATGAGGATGATTACCATCACAAATATATTCATTTCCAACAGCAAGGAAATCACTAATATGCTTCCATGCAAATGATCATGTCACATGAAATACCAAGACCTCCGAAATAAGGTGGTGTTATAAACGTGTCAAATAACACACCAAAAACATTATGCCAGGGTTCAGAATGCTTGCCTTTAATGGTGTGGAGAGGTGGGGGTGCTCTCCAAAATTTTGAAAGTTTCTTCTCTCTCTCCAAAATCCTATTTTGAAATATATTTGAATTAACACACATTTCAAAAAAGTACAAAAAAGTTGTTTGGAAAATTTTCAAATAAATCTTAAAATAAACTAGACAATATTTGAGAGATGTAGGAAAAAGAATTAATTCATTTGGAGTTATATTTAAAAAGTTATAGCCAGTCAAAGTTCTGGTCAAATCTGTTATATAAAATAAAACTGAAAAGAAAACGTTTCGGAGGGGAATACGCTTTCGGAGCGGGGAAAACGTACTGGGGGAAATACGCCTTCACTTAATCCCACGTGGACAGGCACGCGGTCGCTGACAGTGGGTCCAGAGGGCCCACTGGTCAGGTTTGACCAGTCTTCTCCCTCCTCTTTCTCTGTCCCGAGCGGAGGCGGGACTCCGGCGATCGTCGCCGGCGATTGGCGGCTCCGTTCGAGAAACCGAAGCCATCCATAGGCTCAGGGGGTCGAGGCGGTCCCGCCGGTGGGTGTTACGGTCTCGGGGGTGGACGGGGTCGTCGGCGGTGAGCTTCGCGGCGGACGGAGAGCTTCGGGAGCAGAGTGTGATTGGGGCTATGGTGATTCCTGATCAACATCGAGTAGTGGGAATGGTTCACGGGAAGATGAGGAAGCTCTTGGTGGAGAGAACGGAGAGTGGGAGGTCCTGGTGGTGCCGAATTGGCCGGGGCAGTGGCGGCGGCTGCAGTTGCCGGAGATGAGGAAGGAGGCCTCCCCGGGTCGATTCGCTGCCACGGGAGAACTAGGGGAGCATTCTAAGATTGCCTGTGTGCTTGAATGGGTTCGGGGACCTCTTTTTATAGCTCGTCGAGGTCGGTTCCGCGGCGGCCGTGGATAAGCCCTCCGGCGAACCGCCTCTCTGTAGCCAGGGCGACGTGGCGGCGACGAGCGCTAGTGGACACACTCGCGGATGAGCACGCGCTGTTCCAGGGGCCAGGTGGCGAGCGGAGGAAGGTTCGGCGGCGCCGACATGGGCAGAGGCTGTCGGGCGGCGGCGGCTAGCGCTTGGCCTGCCAGGCGCGGCGAGGGGCGGCTTGGCGCGTAGCTGTGAGAAGGGGAGCGCGTGGCGTGATGCCGCGGAGCGAGCCAAAGCCGTGGGGCCAGGGTGTCGGCTCGGCGCACGGGTCGTGCAATACGCGCGCTCTGGGCGCGTCCCGTGCACGCACTGAGTGTGCTCGACGAAATGCCAGAGCATGCTAGAGGTCGCGGTTGAGGCTGGGGGTTAACAGGTCTAGGTTTGGGCTTGCAAGGAGATCAGTGGACAAGCTGGTTTGGTCAGGGGATCAGGTTCACAGTGCAAACCAAAAATTCATGCCAAAACAGATCCTGCCCATAAGGTGTTTGGCAAAATGCCAAGGGCACTTAGGCAAGTCTTGGAGTGGTCAAAAACTCCAGATGGTGGTCTCTTTAGATGCAAGAGAGAGTGGTGAGGTTAGTTGGCCAAAAGCAGAAACTTGTTAGTGCAAGTTTTGCAAAACTTCAATTTTGGACAGGAAATAAATGACATTATTTCATGAACCAAAAATAATCCAATGGGTGCATGCTCCTGGATTTAGAGGTTTGGTAGGGCTGTCCACAAGTAGGAGAAAGCACAAGGTCATTGGAGCAAAATTTAATAGGGTTGCAGTAGAAATCACAAGGCTGGACCAGAATGGAAAAGAGGTTGATTCACTCAAATTTTTCAAATAACAACACAGGTTTTTGCATAAAGTTGATTCATGTGTTACTACCAATATCCCATAATTTTGGTGGAGGCTAGAAAGAATTATTTAAAAGGGTTGTAGTGCAAATAGCACTCTGGACCAGAGAAGGAAAAATTGTTGCAGAGCTCAAAATATTACATAAATAAAAGATATTTTTGCATAAAAGTTATTTAATAACATCACATGACATCTCCAAATTTTTGTGAGAATTTTAAGTGAATTTATCAAATGGTTGTAGTTCAAAAATGGCCATATAACCTTGGAAAACCATTTTTCAAGAAAATAAAGATCAAGCAATTTAATTAGGTAATTAGTTATACTGATAAAAGAAAAGTTTTTCTTGAGAGGTTAAACAAGTCCAATAACATATTTGAAAAGTTTTCTCTTTGGGAAAAACTCATCATAACAGGGAAGGAAATGATTTAAAAAAAATCAAGATGGAGCTCAAAATTCAAAGTTTTAATTCCTGGAAAAAAATTTAATTCATAAAACAAGGCCAAAAATTTGGGGTGTCACAGCCGCGCCGTGGCGGCCTAGGAAAATTTCTCACGGGCAGGCAAGGACTCTTACAGGCACATGCATGTGATGGTCCATAGCCAGATGGATCAGATCTCCGGTTGGGCGAGGTTGCAGGATGAGGCTACCGACGTCATCCGGCAACTAGGGGAGGGCAATGCGAAGCTCCGGGGCGAGCGCGCCCTGCTGAGGGCGAAGATCGCCGGAAGAGAAAAGCAGGAGGAGGAGACCGCTGCCTTGTTGCAGAGGACGGGCGTCGTCATCAAGAAACTTATGGACGAGAATGACATGCTCCGCATCGAGCGCAACAGGCTGGTGGAGGAATCAATGGATGCTGCCAGGCAGCGTATTAAGGACATCAAACTGATGAAAGAGATCATCGCCCGCCGCGAGAACTAGTCTCTGCGACCTGTGGCGCATAAAGAAAGTAGAGATCAGCAAGCCAGATCATTGTATGTGTCTTCCTTCTTCTTTTGCCCTTGTGTATTTCGGGCGTAGCTGCATGTGGCTTTTTTAATTATCTTGCTAATTATGTAAGACAATTATTATCCACTCTCGTCGTCCTTATATATATTCACTAGTCTTGCTATAAGTCAAAGTAGATGCTATATAGGTCCGTCGGATCTTACATCAAGATCCGTGCAAAATTTTCTTTTCAGATTTTCTTTTTTCTCTCTTAAATCTTAGTCGAGTGAGACATTGCCACGCCATTAAACAAAGGCTCGGGCGCCATTAATGGAGACCTTGGGAGAGAGGTGGACGGCAGATGGAGGTCAAAGGGCTCGCACGCCTCCCATACTCAAATAGCTACCCTGCACGGCGCCTCCTAGCTAATAAAAAAGGGGACGCGTGGCGGCACGTAAATGGTAGATAGAACGCCCACGGTTTCAATAATACTTGTGTTTCCGATTGTAACGTGACAGCACTTGTTCCAAAATGACTTTTTTGATTGTTAATGTGTGCGCCTTCGCAAATCGGAGAGCAAAATTACCACAGCATGTTGGTGCTGTTGGGGAACGTAGCAATTTCAAAAATTTCCTACGCACATGCAAGATCATGGTGATGCATAGCAACGAGAGGGGAGAGTGTGTCCACGTACCCTCATAGACCGAAAGCGGAAGCGTTAGCACAACGCGGTTGATGTAGTCGTACGTCTTCATGATCCGACCGATCCAAGTACCGAACGCACGGCACCTCCGAGTTCAGCACACGTTCAGCTCGATGACGTCCTGCGAACTCCGATCCAGCAGAGCTTCACGGGAGAGTTCCGTCAGCACGACGGCGTGGTGACGGTGATGATGTTGCTACCGACGCAGGGCTTCGCCTAAGCACCACTACTTTATGACCGAGGTGGAATATGGTGGAGGGGGGCACCGCACACGGCTGGAAGAGATCAACTGATCAACTTGTGTGTCTATGGGTGCCCCCCTGCCCCCGTATATAAAGGAGCAAGGGGGAGGCCGGCCGGCCCTCTATGGGCGCACCAGGAGGAGGAGTCCTCCTCCTAGTAGGAGTAGGACTCCCCTTTCCTACTCCTACTAGGAGGAGGAAAGGAAGGAGGAGAAGGAGAAGGAAGGAGAAGGAGGAGAAGGAGGAAAGCGGGGCCGGCCCCCTAGTCCAATTCGGTTTGGGCTAGGGGGGCCGCGCGCCCTGCTTCCCTCTTCCACCACTTGGCCCATGAGGCCCATTACTTCTTCCTCGTATTCCCGTAACTCCCCGGTACCCCCCAAAATACCCGAATCACTCGGAACCTTTCCGATGTCCGAATATAGTCGTCCAATATATCGATCTTTATGTCTCGACCATTTCGAGACTCCTCGTCATGTCCCCAATCTCATCTGGGACTCTGAACTACCTTCGATACATCAAATCACATAAACTCATAATACAATCATCACCGAAACTTTAAGCGTGCGGACCCTACGGGTTCGAGAACTATGTAGACATGACCGAGACATGTCTCGGGTTAATAACCAATAGCGGAACCTGGATGCTCATATTGGCTCCCACATATTCTACGAAGATCTTTATCGGTCAGACCACATAACAACATACATTGTTCCCTTTGTCATTGGTATGTTACTTGCCCGAGATTCGATCGTCGGTATCTCAATACCTAGTTCAATCTCATTACTGGCAAGTCTCTTTACTCGTTCCGTAACACATCATCCCGCAACTAACTTATTAGTTGCAATGCTTGCAAGGCTTAAATGATGTGCATTACCGAGAGGGCCCAGAGATACCTCTCCGACAATCGGAGTGACAAATCCTAATCTCGAAATACGCCAACCCAACATGTACCTTTGGAGACACCTATAGAGCTCCTTTATAATCACCCAATTACATTGTGACGTTTGGTAGCACACAAAGTGTTCCTCTGGTAAACGGGAGTTGCATAATCTCATAGTCATAGGAACATGTATAAGTCATGAAGAAAGCAATAGCAACATACTAAACGATCGGGTGCTAAGCTAGTGGAATGGGTCATGTCAATCAGATCATTCACTTAATGATGTGATCTCGTTAATCAAATAACAACTACTTGTTTATGGTTAGGAAACATAACCATCTTTGATTAACGAGCTAGTCAAGTAGAGGCATACTAGTGACACTTTGTTTGTCTATGCATTCACACATGTATTATGTTTCCGGTTAATACAATTCTAGCATGAATAATAAACATTTATCATGATATAAGGAAATAAATAATAACTTTATTATTGCCTTTAGGGCATATTTCGGGTGCTAAGCTAATGGAATGGGTCAAGTCAATCACATCATTCTCCTAATGATGTGATCCCGTAATCAAATGACAACTCATGTCTATGGTTAGGAAACATAACCATCTTTGATCAACGAGCTGGTCAAGTAGAGGCATACTAGTGACACTCTGTTTGTCTATGTATTCACACATGTATTATGTTTCCGGTTAATACAATTCTAGCATGAATAATAAACATTTATCATGATATAAGGAAATAAATAATAACTTTATTATTGCCTTTAGGGCATATTTCGGGTGCTAAGCTAATGGAATGGGTCAAGTCAATCACATCATTCTCCTAATGATGTGATCCCGTAATCAAATGACAACTCATGTCTATGGTTAGGAAACATAACCATCTTTGATCAACGAGCTGGTCAAGTAGAGGCATACTAGTGACACTCTGTTTGTCTATGTATTCACACATGTATTATGTTTCCGGTTAATACAATTCTAGCATGAATAATAAACATTTATCATGATATAAGGAAATAAATAATAACTTCATTATTGCCTCTAGGGCATATTTCCTTCAGTCTCCCCACTTGCACTAGAGTCAATAATCTAGTTAACATCGCCATGTGATTTAATACCAATAGTTCACATCACCATGTGATTAACACCCATAGTTCACATCGACTTGTGACCAACACCCAAAGGGTTTACTAGAGTCAATAATCTAGTTCACATCGCTATGTGATTAACACCCAAAGAGTACTGAGGTGTGATCATGTTTTGGTCTGCCACATTCAGATCCGTAAGTATTTTGCAAATTTCTATGTCAACAATGCTCTGCACAGAGCTACTCTAGCTAATTGCTCCCACTTTCAAGATGAATCCAGATTGAGATTTAGAGTCATCTAGATCAGTGTCAAAATTTGCATCGACGTAACCCTTTATGACGAACCTTTTGTCACTTCCATAATCGAGAAACATATCCTTATTCCACTAAGGATAACTTTGACCAATGTCCAGTGATCTACTCCTAGATCACTATTGTACTCCTTTGCCAAACTCAGGGCAGGGTATACAATAGGTCTGGTACACAACATGGCATACTTTATAGAACCTATGGCTGAGGCATAGGGAATGACTTTCATTCTCTCTCTATCTTCTGTCGTGGTCAGGTTTTGAGTCTTACTCAACTTTACACCTTGTAACACAGGCAAGAACTCCTTCTTTGACTGTTCCATTTTGAACTACTTCAAAATCTTGTCAAGGTATGTACTCATTGAAAAAACTTATCAAGCGTCTTGATCTATCTCTATAGATCTTGATGCTCAATATGTAAGCAGCTTCACCGAGGTCTTTCTCTGAAAAAACTCCTTACAAACATTCCTTTATGCTTTGCAGAATAATTCTACATCATCTTCGATCAACAATATGTCATACATATACTTATCAGAAATGTTGTAGTGCTCCCACTCACTTTCTTGTAAATACAGGCTTCACCGCAAGTCTGTATAAAACTATATGCTTTGATCAACTTATCAAAGCGTATATTCCAACTCCGAGATGCTTGCACCAGTCCATAGATGGATCGCTGGAGCTTGCATATTTTGTTAGTACCTTTAGGATCGACAAAACCTTCTGGTTGCATCATATACAACTCTTCTTTAATAAATCCTATTAAGGAATGTGCTTGTATTTAAAATTTGAATTATGCACACAAAGGTGACACGTTCCCTCTTAGAACCACGAGCCTTCTTGAGAGAAGCTCCGGTTTGCAAGAAACTTATACCAAAACTTGTTCCTATTCTGCAATTTTTTTACCACAGCATGGTAGTACCATGACATGACACCATGCCAAGTTTCATGATTTGCAGGCCTGTTTTGGATTTACAAGAATTTTAAAACCAAGCTTCTCAATGTTCTCGGCTGAACCATGATGCCCAGATGTTTGAATTTCATTCCCATTTCTTGCATGGGACCTAGAAATTCACCCGAGGACACACATGTGATTTTTTAATCAACTTTGGTGCACGGGAGCATGTGCTTGTAGTTCAAATTTGAATTATGCACATTAAATGACCACAAACTCAACTAATGTATAAAAAGGCCAAACGAACCCGGAATAATTCCAAAATTTAACAGGGCACTCATATAGTTCTATGTTGCCTCTGTAAAGAAAATCTGGGGGGAGGCAGCGTATATTGTTTCGCACACAAAGGTATAAAAGAAATAAAGAAATTAGCATACCTATTTAATTCTTGGGTTCTTATTATTTATGCCACTAGCTGTGTATCACTACTCAGTTTTGCCATTAGAAGTTACAACTACTCAAAGAATGCCATCGATCCATGAGATGTCTGCTCAAAATGCAATTAGATATCTAAAAAATGCCATCATTAAGTTAGATGTTTGCTCAGAAATGCCATTAGACACTGTTATTTTCACGTCAAACCCGTTGACCATGTTACATGACAAAAATAAGCCAATTCTCACAATGATAAGTTAATGGTGTCCAGCACAACACACCCCTCAAATAAAACTAAGCACCCTGGAATTCTTTGACAAAACTAAGCACCCTGAAATTCTTTGATAACTAAACTACTGGCTATATGATGTTGGCCATATATATTGTACGTATATAATGTGAAGAAATGAGTGGTAGTACTATACCAACTAAAAGATGAAATGTACGAAATATAACGAGAACAAACATAACATAGTTCTGCTGGGGGCTCAGCACAACACACCCCTCAAATAAAACTAAGCACACCTGAAATTAAACTAAGAAACTAATCCGGTAGACACTGCATTAGAACCACCATGAGCAATGATACTGCCACCTTACTCGAACTCCTCATCCACGTCCTCGACTTCGTCCTTGTCCCTCTTCCTCTTGGACGATACTTCTTTGATTGAACCACACACTTGGCTCTTGCTCTTCATCCAACCCTTGTAGATATTGAAACAAAGGTAGCCATCCATTGCAGTGTAGTGTATGTGGTCTATATCTAGTACATTCCACTCCCATGCATGATGAAACTTGAACGGAGGTTTCTTCAGTGTACCATACGAAGGATGAACCATGGCTCTTGCCAGGGTCAGCATTGAAGGCTGATCACGGGAGGGCACCAGCCCTTTCTTCTGGAGGTCGAAGGGGTTGCCTACAATGAGGCCTATCCGATCCAGGACATCCCTATCGTTCCTAAAGTCTACAGTAACGAATTTGACTCGGCCGTCCTTAAGGAAATTCTTAAAATCCTGGCACTCAATGTCGGCATGGCATATGTGGTAGACCAAGCATAAGTCATGCACGCAAACCTGGATCATGGCGGGCTTCTTCTTCTCTGCCTCCTTTAGATTCTTCTCGCTTCCCAGGACTGTGGTGTACCCAACATCTAGCCCAGCGACCCACTCATCATTTGAGCTTTCGAACATGCGTTTGAAGCGAGCAAGGCATTCTTTGACCTTTGCGGGAGAATGGGTGTAGATGACGTAGAACTCATCGCCGGTGATGGTTCTAACCTTGTACTCACCGCCGATCATGGAAATTTGGGACGCCATGGATTTGGGAGGAGGGCTAGGATTAGTGGAACTGCCGTAATGTCAAAGGACGGGACGACTAGGAGCGGTTTATCGATTGTAAAAATGTCGAGTGGGGGGCGCGTGCGAATGGCAGGGTACTGGCTTGCCTGGTGGATAAATGGATTCATGCACAGTACTATGGGGGCCAATTAGATGTCATGTCTACTCGATGCCCAATTAAATGGCTTTCGATGTCATGTCAAGCGTCGGGGAAATTACAGGTGATATGAAGCTTTCCATTCTCCCATGATACGGGCTTCTGAGAGCCCTTGGACCTGAGATCGAACGGTTGCATGGCGTGATTCTAGACCTATGGGTGAATATCCTATCCTGGAGGGTTATTCTGCAAATTTTCAGCAACTTAGCATGCGACCGTTTGATCTCAGATCCAAGGGCTGCCAGCAGCCCGTATCATGGTTGCGCCTACCATGACCGTCGCCTCGCTTGCGTGGTCGTGCCCTTGGAGATTTAACATGGTGCGTTAGGCTATCTGATGTTGGCATGTCATACATAGTCATCACTTAGTCACTCATACAACAAGGTTAGCTATAAGGTTGGCTATAAGAGTATTTTTTTTGTTTACTTCTCTCTATCTCTTTCTTCGTAGTATTTATTGCATTTGCCAAGGAGTGACCTCTTCCAATGAAATGGTGCTTAGATGAGGTGCTATGGGCATTAAATGGCTTAGCAACTCAAGTCCCCAGTGCATAGGTGCTTAGTTTTTTGTTGCTAAGTTTGCTTCATCTAGGTACACACGCTTATCACCGTTTCTTCCTGGGGTCACCAGACTAGTCTCTCTCTTCTTAATTAACTTGCCAGATCAGACTTTATGCCTATGTGGCAGGCTTAGCACCTGTAGGATCAAGTACAATAGTGGGCTATAAGCCCGCTTTACATGGCATTTTTGCATATCTGGAGGAAAGAGGCAAGGAAAAAGTGGAGGAGTGGGCTCTCAAGCAAGAGCCAGCCTCTACATGGTGGAGCATCGGGAGAGGCACCTGTATGGAGGTGGTCAGGAATCAGGAGACTCACGCCGGTCGTAGCGCCGCAGTTAAAATGATAATGGCAAGTCAAATCACCGGGCCCCACCTGTCCAGCAGTAAATCACTAGCAAATCACACAGCCCTATGTTTGTAGCAGCCTACTCCCTCATATTCTCGCGTGTCTGTCGAACTGAATAGGCGGACCTGCCCCGCCTACCGCGCGAGAAAAGCCCCGCCCTCGACTTTTAAATAGTATAGTATACTAATTTTGTATCCATGGATTGCGCCAGGGCGCAAAGCCTCAAGAAAACGGCGGTACACATGTACAGAGTATACAGCACGCCCGTCGCATTCGTGTCGCACCCCAGACGGTCAGTCGGTCTAGCATGCCGCTCTCCGAATGGATAGCGCGTCGTATTGCGTTTGCACAGACATGTGGGGCCGCAATTGAGAACCGACCATAGGCACACTCCCCGGCCCCGCAAGTCGGGTGAGTTAATAGAAGAGAGAGACGAGCGATAGTAATACTAGAGAAGTGTTGTAGGAGTACATATGTTGGTACCTGGACGATCCCTGCAAGACACGAAAGATCAGTTCGTCCATGCATGTGACCAGACTCTAGCAGACACGCCTGGATTGGCTATCGTCTACATATCGTGCAGGCTGTGTTGTACAGGGCTGTAGTTCTGGTGAGAAATCTAAAAAAAGGTTTCTTGTCATCTCGCAAAATTAGGTGTCATGTGCTTCGAATCACTGCGAGGGTTAAACAGCGACAACTGAGTTGGGGTAGTCATTGGGGGCACATGCACAAAGATTACTCAGCTGCCATCTAGGTCAAGTCGGCTAGGTTAATTAGGACATCTATCGATGGACCCCTTTTCTACGAGTTTATCTTTAATTTGAGCTTTGATCCTCGTCTAGTTTGTCCGTCGGGATTCATCTTGTCTCCTTTGGGTAGTGAGGTTATGATTTCTTATCATGTGGCATTTTTTCGTGTTATATGTTATAATCCGGTGCTTCAGATCAAAATGACGACAAATGCACCTCCAAGGCACGTGCATGAAGACTTCTCGACAGTCATTGCCAAGGTCAAGTCGGCTCTGGCCGTTAGACAAAAGAAAACTAGTAATCCACTATATAGGCAGGAGCCTTCGCGCTTGCTTGCTAGTGTTGCTCTCTTCACACTCTCGTCCTCTCCAGATCTAAACACGACAGCAGTGGCCACACTCTCTCTCTCTCTCTCTACTCACCGCTGGTCACAGATCTAGCCGGATCCTCTCCGCCGGGGAAGGTGAGAAGGTGCAACGTTCACGCGGTCATCCTCGGCGACGGCTCTTACCCACTGCCAGCACATCCCGATTAGTGTGCCTTGCTGTTCTCTCCCAAGCATCGCTGGCGAGGGAGGGCCTCCCACCCCTTCTTCCTCGCTGCCGTAGTGTGGGCAGATCCGGCCTCCCGCCGCCCACCTAGCGACATCCTAGCGACCCTCGAGTATAACTTCCTTCGAAACCGGCCTTGCTCTACTTCCCAAGCTCCTCACGTTGCTGCATTTGTATCTTTTACTATTTCTCAGGCCCCCTCGTAGATAGGATCGATCAGCTGTTCGAAAACCACCTATTTTTTTTACTGTTAAGAGGTAAAACTAGTTCATGCACTCGAATCTAGTAGTACTTGGTTCAAACAAGGAAGAAAGGGGGTGGGGTTGGGGGAAGATTTGTTACCTGAATCTAGGACTTGGTCGAAAGAGGAAATAATGGGGGCGAAAAGTAGCAGAGACTGGCTATCCAACTGGTTTTCTAGGTCTAATAGGGAAATAAATGGAACATAGTACAAACTCAATATAAACCTGATCTATTGGTTGAAACAAGAAAGAAAGTGGGGACTGGGGGACAAGTCAACAGAGTAAGTCCAGCACTAGATTTGCTAGCCTCACACAGTATAAGGTGGCTATATACCGGACAAAAATGGGACCAACCCAGATATCCTCTTCTGATGTTTGTTGCCCCGGGGCACTCTTATGTAATGCCACTGGTAAAATGTAGCAGTCACACTGTTAAAAGTAAGGACACGTTAAACAAATGTTGTTTTCAATGTAATGCCTCCAGTAATATGAATCAATGGCACTTTTTTTCATGTCCTACTAAATTTCCCATTAAGATAAGTTGCTTCTTTTTGTTAGAGATGCAACTGTCCTGGTCCGCCTACTCTCCCGTGCCCAAATACCGACTCTGTAGCAGCTGTTAATGTAATGTTGCTGGTAAAATGAAGCAATGCCACCACTAAAGTAATGTCGTATTTAACGGTTGTCATAGTTAATCCTAATGCCCACACTAATATCTAGCAATGCTGCTAGAAATTGCTACTGTCCTTGTACGATTGCCATTCAGATAAGGAACATGCTTTTTTTCATTTGATGCATGTTTCATCACTTGTTAGTCATCCTCCTTTCCACCTTTTTTGTGCAAACAGAGATATACATTTCACGATTTATCTTAGTTGAACTGCACAAATGATATCCAAATTATAGTTGAACATGCCAAGAGCTTCATGACCAACCTTGATGTTGCTCAATTTTATTGCAACTAATGAAGAAGAAGCTCTGTGGGTTTCATTTTCTGATGGAAATGGAACCGGGGCTGGAGCCCTTTTCTTGGAAAAAAAAGAAGAAGCTGCTAGCTCATGGGACATTGCTTCACTTTAGGTGAACTGCACCAAAAGGTCCCATGAATTGAATCATCCATGTTGGTGACTGGTGTCATCCCTTCTATGATGGCGTTGACTGCAGATATGGTTCCCATCACGAGGTATGTTCCTTTTTGGTCTGACGATTTGCCAAAGCTCCTGCATGTTGATCCTGCTCTTGTGCTACTGTTTTGGCATTGCCATGATAAAGCAGTAATGTTATTATTTTGCACCTTAATCTAGTGGCACTATTAATTTGAGGCAATGTTTTGGCACCGCTAGTGCCACTATTTTTTTATATATCGAAAGAGGGGGTTCCCTCCGATTTCATTAAAGAAACCCAACCATAGAGAACCATTATCCGACAACATCTCAGTGTAAACGGGCAGTTATGCAACTACTACTAGAACGGACTGAGTACTAGCAGGAGACAAGTTTGCCACATAAGCTAGGCAGGTAGGGGGACGCAGCACCAGCTCGACCAAGTTTGGATTACAACCCAAATGCTACCATAGAAACATCAGGGGGAAGATAGGGACTGAAAGAGCCAGCTTCAACATCCCAGGCTAAGCACCCCCGGCCTTCATCCTTGCGACGCACGGTACACCTCGTTTGCCACCTGCTCAAGCCTAGTGTCACTGATAAAATGAAGTAATAATACAGTTAAAATAGAGTGAGTGTCCTCTCTATCATTTCATTTCCAATGTAGATAAAGAAAGTGCTTCTCTTTGTTAATGTATGTTTCATCAACTAGTCCCATTGTTAATGTTTGCGTGTTTCTGCAAACTGGGGTGCTTAATTTTAGTTGATCTACACAAAAATAGAGATTTGAATGTCTCAAGGCCCCTCCTTGTACTACCGCTGTACACTGATGTTCATCACTGGTAGAAGGTGTATCAGGGAGACTTGGGACGATTTCCAGTATGAGGCGTGGTGTACCGTATGAGGCGTCGCAGGGGCCATCTCGCCCTCGTAGCATGACATACTATGATACTATCGCAATATTTTCTTCTATTTATTTTGCGTGTTTCATCAACTAGTGCCACTATAATGTAATCACGCCTTTTCATTATCTATGCAAACAGGGTTATTCAGATGCATTCTGGTGGAACTGCACAAATGTACGGATGGAACCAGCATATATGCAGAGTGCGAGGTGTGCCAAGTAAAAATTACAGACACCAACCATGCTCCATGCACGCATTGGCATCCACCACCACCAGTGGGATGTGTGGCGCTCTCTGTGGGCGGATCTTTCTCGGCAGCAAATCCTCTAACCAAATACTAGTAGCTTATATTGGTAGTTTTCTAGGGAGTACTCTTTTTTGAAAGAAGCACCAATCTATTTTTCTTTATTTGTACACAGTGTCACAACTTTGGCCCAAAGGTCCAAAGCTATTTAAGGGTGATTGGCGTAGTACTTGGAGACTAATTGTAAGCATGATTTTCATTAGCTGTCACTCTGATTGTAAGCATGAGCAGGTGGAAGATTAGGTTAGTGTGAAGCTTACCTTAAACCCTACCGCGCCTTTGAAACGAGGCGAGTGTCGAGGGAACCGTGGAGAACGACGGGGAAGAGACGTCGCGCCATCCGGCCTCCTCTTGTTGTGGGAGAACGAATACTCCTGTGGCTCCGGCTGGCTTTGCACCCTCACGAACGGCACACCATACTCGATCGATTCGTTATCCTCTGGGTGCTCGACCTTCGATCTGTACGCCCACCACCTCCGCCTGACTTTTGCCTCGGGCGAATCTGTCTGCTCCATCACCCAGAGGAGATACTCGATGAACTTGAAGGACTGCGGCATGACTGCCGCCGAGGAGTACATGTACATCGCCGCCCTCATCGCCGCTGTCTCGCTCTTTCACATACATTGCCACATGGCCCTCACCGTCCTCAAAATATCCCACTCATTGTCAAACCAAGTAAGGATGTCCTTCAACCTGGCTAACTTTGCCTGGTCGCCATCGGCGATCTGCCCGATTCGCTGCTGCATCCTCCCCAAATGTCCTTCTGAGTGGTCCGGTGCTAGCTTTGGAAGATGGGAGGAGACGGTGGTCTTGCAATAGAGAAGAGGGAGAGGTGATACGTCTCCATCGTATCTACTTTTCCAAACACTTTTGCCCTTGTTTTGGACTCTAACTTGCATGATTTGAATGGAACTAACCCGGAATGGCGTTGTTTTCAGCAGAATTGCCATGGTGTTATTTTTGTGCAGAAATAAAAGTTCTCGGAATGACCTGAAAATCAACGAAGAATTATTTTGGAATATATAAAAAATACTGGAAGAAAGATCCACGTTAGGGGGCCTCCACCTGTCCACGAGGGTGGGGGCGCGCCCCCTGCCTCGTGGGCCCCCTGACACTCCACCGACCTCAACCCTGGGTCCATATATTCACTTTCGAGGAGAAAAAATCAGAGAGAAGGATTCATCGTGTTTTATGATACGGAGCCGCCGCCAAGCCCTAAACTCTCTCGGGAAGGCTGGTCTGGAGTCCGTTCGGGGCTCCGGAGAGGGGAATCCATTGCCATCATCATCAACAACCTTCCTCCATCACCAATTTCATGATGCTCACCGCCATGTATGAGTAATTCCATCATAGGCTTGCTGGACAGTGATGAGTTGGATGAGATTTATCATGTAATCGAGTTAGTTTTGTTAGGGTTTGATCCCTAGTATCCACTATGTTCTGAGATTGATGTTGCTATGACTTTGCTATGCTTAATGCTTGTCACTAGGGCCCGAGTTCCATGATTTCAAATCTAAACCTATTATGTTTTTATCAATATATGAGAGTTCTTGATCCTACCTTGCAAGTCTATAGTCACCTACTATGTGTTATGATCCGGCAGCCCCGAAGTGACAATAATCGGGACCACTCCCGGTGATGACCGTAGTTTGAGGAGTTCATGTATTCACTATGTGTTAATGCTTTGGTCTGGTACTCTATTAAAAGGAGGCCTTAATATCCCTTAGTTTCCATTAGGACCCCGCTGCCATGGGAGGGTAGGACAAAAGATGTCATGCAAGTTCTTTCCATAAGCATGTATGACTATATTCAAAATACATGCCTACATTACATTGATGAACTGGAGCTAGTTCTGTGTCACCCTAGGTTATGACCGTTACATGATCGATCGCATCCAGCATAATTCTCTATCACCGATCCAATGCCTACGAGCTTTCCATATATTGTTCTTCGCTTATTTACTTTGACGTTGCTATTGTTACAATCACTACAAAACCCAAAAATATTACTTTTGCTACCGTTACCTTTTGCTATCGTTACCACTACTATCATGTTACTTTGCTACTAAATGCTATGTTGCAGATATTAAGTTTCCAGGTGTGGTTGAATTGACAACTCAGCTGCTAATACTTGAGAATATTCTTTGGATCCCCTTGTGTCGAATCAATAAATTTGGGTTGAATACTCTACCCTCGAAAACTGTTGCGATCCCCTATACTTGTGGGTTATCAAGACTATTTTCTGGCGCTGTTGCTGGGGAGCATAGCTCTATTCTTTGCGTCACTTGGGATTTATATCTGCTTATCATTATGAAGAACTTGAAAGATCAAAGAACCAAGATTTTTCCCTCAACTACGAGGGGAGGTAAGGAACTGCAATCTAGCTATGCACTTGATTCACCTTCTATTTTGAGTAAACTTGCGACACCTAAACCTACTTCTGCTATTAATTATGATATGTCGCATGTTATTTATGATGCCACTTCTGCTATGCATGATACTTATGATGAAACTACTTCTATGCTTGATACTACTGTGCCACTTGGTGAATTTCTTGATGAACATAACTTGCTAGGGCTTGAGAGAATAAAATTATTGAAACTGATAATATTGATGAAAGTGATGATGAAGATTCTCCCCCTAGATATGAATTACATGTTGTTCCTGAGGGTTATGTTATGGATGAAGAAACTGCTAGAGACTTTCTTGCCTGCAATGATAGAAGTGATCTTAAGAAACTATTAGCTAAGCTGGAAGAAAAATCTCTGAATGCTAGAATGAAACATGATCCTGCTTATGCTACTTCACCTATATTTATTATTGATAAGGATTATGATTTCTCAGTTGATCCCGATATAATTACTTTGGCTGAATCTGATCATTTCTATGGCTATGAATCTGAAACTGTTGTGGCACATCTTACTAAATTAAATGATATAGCTACCCTGTTCACTAATGTTGAGAAAACTCGCTACTATTATATCCTTAAATTATTTCCGTTCTCATTAAAGGGTGATGATAAGATATGGTTTAATTCTCTTGATCCTAGTTGTGTGTGTAGTCCCCGGGATATGATTTATTACTTCTCTGCTAAATATTTCCCCGCTCATAAGAAACAAGCTGCTTTAAGGGAAATATATAATTTTGTGCAAATTGAAGAAGAGAGTCTCCCACAAGCTTGGGGGAGGCTTCTCCAATTACTTAATGCTTTGCCTGATCATCCTCTCAAGAAAAATGAAATACTTGATATCTTTTATAATGGACTAATCGATGCTTCTAGAGTTTACCTGGATAGTTGTGCTGGTTGTGTTTTCAGGGAAAGAACTATTGATCAAGCTGAAATTCTATTGAATAATATGTTGACTAATGAAAATAATTGGGCACTTCCTGAACCAACTCCTAAGCCAACTCCGAAGAAAAGGGGTATTCTATTTCTCAGTCCTAAAGATATGCAAGAGGCAAAGAAATCTATGAGAAAAAGGTATTAAAGCTGTAGATGTTAAGAATTTAACTCCCATTGAAGAAATACATGGTCTTAATTTGCCGCTTGTTGAAGAAATACATGGTCTTGATAACCCGACACAAGTAGTAAAGGTAAATTCTCTCTATAGATATGATAAAGCTGAAATCCCTCCTGCTAAGTTTGCTAGCCAATGTTTGGATGAATTTGATAACTTTATGGTTAAGCAAGAAGACTTTAATGCTTATGTTGGTAGACAACTAAAACATAATGCTTACATGATTGAACACTTGAGTGATTATGTGGCTAATTTTAAAGGTCAACTTACTTATTAGTAAACATGCTTCTATGGTTACCACTCAAGCAGAACAAGTACTTAAAGCTCAGAATCATTTGCTCAATGAATTGAATAGTAAAAATAATGACTTTGCTTTTAGAGTTGCAACTAGAGGAGGTAAAGTGACCCAGGAACCTTTGTATCTTGAGGGCCATCCTAAGAGAATTGAGCAAGATTCTCAGAGAGCTAATGTAGATGCACCTAGTCCTTCTAAGAGGAAGAGAAAGAAAAATGATAGGACTTTGCATGCATGTAGTGAACCTGTTGTTGACACACCTGAGAATCCCAATGATATTTCTATTTCTGATGCTGAAACACAAGCTGGTAATGAACATGAACCTAGTGATAATGTTAATGATGATGTTCATATTGATGCTCAACCTAGTAATGACAATGATGTAGAGATTGAACCTGTTGTTAATCTTGATAACCCACAATCAAAGAATCAACGTTATGATAAGAGAGACTTTGTTGCTAGGAAGCACGGTAAAGAAAGAGAACCATGGGTTCAGAAACCCATGCCTTTCCTCCTAAACCATCCAAGAAAAAGGATGATGAGGATTTTGAGCGCTTTGCTGAAATGATTAGACCTATCTTTTTGCGTATGCGTTTGACTGATATGCTTAAAATGAATCCTTATGCTAAGTACATGAAAGAATTTTTTACTAATAAGAGAAAGATACCGAAAGCTGAAATTTCCACCATGCTTGCTAATTATACTTTTAAGGGTGGAATACCAAAGAAACTAGGGGATCCAGGAGTACCAACTATACCATGCTCCATTAAAAGAAACTATGTTAAAACTGCTTTATGTGATCTTGGAGCCAGTGTTAGTGTTATGCCTCTCTCTTTATATCATAGACTCGATTTGAATAAGTTGACACCTACTTAAATATCTTTGCAAATGGCCGATAAATCAACTGCTATACCTGTCGGCATTTGTGAGGATGTGCCTGTTGTGGTTGCAAACGTTACTATTTTAACGGACTTTGTTATTCTTGATATTCCTGAGGACGATAGTATGTCTATTATTCTTGGAAGACCCTTTTTGAATACTGCAGGGGCTGTTATTGATTGCACCAAAGGCAATGTCACTTTTCATGTTAATGGTAATGAGCATATGGTACACTTTCCGAGGAAACAACCTCAAGTCCACAGTATCAATTCTATTGGAAAAATTTCAACAATTACTATTGGAGGTTTTGAATTTCCTCTTCCTACTGTCAAGAAGAAATATGATATTCTTATTGTTGGGGACATGCATATCCCCATTGAGGTAACATAGTGTTATTCAAAATTTCTCCGGTTTCATGTTACTCGAAATGAGTTTGTTAACAAGACCTGATCAACCTTGTTAGTGGATTCCTTTTGATGAGCGTGAGATGGATGAATTTAGAAAACACAACTCTCTATACCCTCTTTTTACTTTTTGTTATTTATATTAAATAAAGCAAAAATAGTATATTTTGTCTGTTTTCTGAATTATCCATGCAATAAAAATACCCCAAAAATAAAAGTTCTCCAAATGCCCTGAAATTTAAATATGTTTTTTCTGGAATATTTGAGAATATCTGTCACTGAGAACTCATCAGGGGGAGCAAGCACCTGGTCACGAGGGTCCTGGGCGCGCCCCCTGCCTCGTGGGACCATGGTGGCTCCCCTCTACTTATTGCAACTACCACACACTCCTTCTTCCTCCCAAAAAATCACTAGCCAGCTCAAACCCGAGTCCAAGCTCTTCTTGCTGCCATTTTCGATCTCCTTGCTCAAAGCTCCATTCACAAAACTGCTTTGGGGGATTGTTCCTTGGTATGTGACTCCTCTAATGGTCCAATTAGTTTTTGTTCTAGTGCTTTATTCATTGCAAATTTTTGCTGCTTAGGTGACCTTGTTCTTGAGCTTGCATGTCAAATTTATATTGTCAAAAGTAGTTCTAATGCATGATATATCCTCTAGGCACTTGTAGGAGTAGTTGCTATCAATATTGTTGAGTTTGGTTCACTTTTATTTTGAAGTTACTAAAAATTTCAAAAAAAATTCAGAGGAAGAAATATGTTTAGGAAAATGTACCAAGGTGGTTCTTCAAGGAAGCAAGGACCCAGGCCCGCAATACGCGATGCGGACGAGGAACCACCAAGAGACGCTCAAGTGCGGCCTTGTGAATGGCCGTCAGAGGATTTCATGATCCAAGCAGGAATTAAAGAGGAATTTGATGCATATGTGTGTAATGCTGATCTGGAGAGCTTCGAGGCAGATAAGTGTCATCAATACCTCTACTTAACTGATTCATTTGTGAGAAGGTTTAAATTCCCATCATCACGCAATTCTCAAACTGTCCTGCTTGATCTTTATGATAAATCTTATACCATGGACTTAGAAGATTTTAACACTGCTTGTAAACTCCCTCAGTGGGGTGATGTTAGTGAACCTCGCAAATATGAATTTAGAGATTTTCTTGCTAGTATAACTGTGGGAGAGTCTATAGATATAACACAAGCTACCATAGGGAGCATTCATTTTCCTGCTATACATTATTTTGCTCTCTTCATAGGTAGGTGCATCGATGGTAAGGATGAAGCATGTCACATGTGTGTCCCTGATCTCAGTGTTCTCAGGAGTGCTGTATTAGGAGATAAACATTATAATTTGGGAGCCATTGATGCACGTAGGTTTCATAATAATCATCTTCCTGGAGATTTCTTTGGTGGAATTTATGCAACTTGTATAGCTAACTTTCTTGAGATACCCATACATGGAGATGATATTGAGTTGCCTCCTTCTTATTTACATTATGAGGCTATGGTTCGTCATCAGTTTGTTGAGATAAACGATCAGTTCCTCCAGTACCGACTAATCTTTGACAGACGACGCACCTATCACGCCGCCCTCCCTGCTCCTACTTTCTTTTACTTTCAGGCAAAGGGGCGATATTTTATAACTAGGGAGGAGGCGATCGAGTACGAGAGGAGGGTGGAGACAGCTCGCCTCCAAGCTGCAGCTCATCAGGAAATTGCCGCTGCATCTCAGTACGACCCCAGTTACAACTTTGGATATCCGCCAGGCCAGCCGTGGCCATAGACCAACTTAGGCCAAAAGCCTAAGCTTGGGGGTACGTATTTCTCACCGACATTACATTCCTGTTCACACACTCATGCTAGTTGTCGGTGCTCATACTTTTTCATTGTAATATTTGTGCTAGTTTATTTTCCTTTTTATGCTTTCTTCTTGTGTGTTTGATAAACCTTAATAAAAAACAAAAAAATTAGTTGTAGTTTTTTTTGCTAGTTTACTTTTCATGTTGTAGTAGTAGTAATTAAAAAGAAAACCCAAAAAGATTTCTTGTTCTTCTTTTGCTTGTTGGGAGCTTTCTCGTGTAAATAGTTTTGTTTCTTTTCTTGTTCTTTGGGGGTCGACAGGAGAAGACAATAATGAAAATGTTGATTGGCTCTTATATGCATTATTGTTGATCTAACAAAGAGCCCATATTACCTTGTCTTCTCCCTTGAATTGAATGCTTGCAGATTCCAGCTTAGTCCAATGCACGTGCACTATTATTATTTTCCACACTATTCAGTCGTGCAAGTGAAAGGCAATAATGATGATTATATGATGAACTTATTGAGATGAGAAAAGCTAGTATGAACTCGACCTCTCTTGTTTTTGTAAATATGATTAGTTCATCATTCCTGATTCAGCCTATTATGAATAAACATGTTTGCAATGCCAATTAGAGATTGTAGTTGCTTATGCCATGCTTAATTAGCTAGGAGCTTATAATGGTTTACCTTGGGTGCCAACATGCTATTAAAATGGTTGTGGTGTGGTATGATAGGGTGGTATCCTCTTTTGAACGATTCGAGTGGCTTGACTTGGCACATGTTCACGCATGTAGTTGAAACAAAATCAACATAGCCTCTACGATATTTATGTTCATGGTGCATTATATCCTACTCATGCTTGCATTCAGTGTTGATTAATTTTAATGCATGTTCATGACTGTTGTCGCTCTCTAGCTCGTCGCTTCCCAGTCTTTTTCTAGCCTTCACCTGTACTAAGCGGGAATGCTGCTTGTGCATCCAATTCCATAAACCCCAAAGTTCTTCCATATGAGTCCACCATACCTACCTATATATGGTATCTACCTGTCGTTCCAAGTAAATTTGTATGTGCCAAACTCTAAACCTTCAAATAAACATTCTGTTTTGTATGCTCGAATAGCTCATGTATCAACTAGGGTTGTCTGTGTCTTCCATGCTAGGCGGGTTATTCTCAAGAGGAGTGGACTCCGCTCCTCACTCACGAGAAAATGGCTGGTCATCGGGATGCCCAGTCCCATGCTTTATGCAAATCAAATCAAAATAACTGCAAACAAAACTCCCCCGGGACTCTTGTTAGTTGGAGGCACTCGTTATTTCGAGCAAGCCATGGATTGATGCTTGTTGGTGGAGGGGAGTATAAACTTCACCATTCTATTTGGGAACCGCCTATAATGTGTGTAGCATGGAAGATATCGAGATCTCTCGGTTGTTATGTTGACAATGAAAGTATACCGCTCAAAATATTATTCATATCTATTTCAAAATCGAGCTATGGCACCTCTACAAATCCATGCTTCCCTCTGCGAAGTGCCTATCCATTTACTTTTATGTTGAGTCATCATCCTCTTATTAAAAAGCACCAGTTGGAGAGCACCGTTGTCATTTGCATTCATTACTATTAGTTTACATTGAGTATGACTTGACTGGATCTCTTTTACCATGAATTACAATGTCTAGTCAGTCCTTGACCTTTAAAGGTGCTCTGCATTTATGTTTTGCGGTCTTAGAAAGGGCTAGCGAGATACCATCTTGTCATATCATATCATGATAATTTTGAGAAAGTGTTGTCATCCGAGATTTATTATTATTGCTCGCTAGTTGATTATGTCATTGATATGAGTAAACATGAGACCTAAGTGTTATTGTGAATATGGTTAGTTCATAATCTTTGTTGAAAACCTGAATGCTGGCTTTACATATTTACAACAACAAGAGCAAACCGAGTTTGTAGAAGTTTTTCTTTATCACTTTCAGTTTATCAACTGAATTGCTTGAGGACAAGCAAAGGTTTAAGCTTGGGAGAGTTGATACTTCTCCGTCGTATCTACTTTTCCAAACACTTTTGCTCTTGTTTTGGACTCTAACTTGCATGATTTGAATGGAACTAACCCGGACTGACGTTATTTTCAGCAGAATTGCTATGGTGTTATTTTTGTGCAGAAATAAAAGTTCTCGGAATGACCTGGAAATCAACGAAGAATTATTTTGGAATATATAAAAAATACTGGAAGAAACATCCACGTCAGGGGGGCCTCCACCTGTCCACGAGGGTGGGGGCACGCCCCCTGCCTCATGGGCCCCCTGACGCTCCACCGACCTCAAGCTTGACTCCATATATTCACTTTCGGGGAGAAAAAAATCAGAGAGGAGGATTCATCACGTTTTACGATACGGAGCCGCCACCAAGCCCTAAACTCTCTCGGGAGGGCTGATCTGGAGTCCGTTCGGGGCTCCGAAGAGGGGAATCCGTCGCCATCGTCATCATCAACCTTCCTCCATCACCAATTTCATGATGCTCACCGCCCTGTGTGAGTAATTCCATCGTAGGCTTGCTGGATGGTGATGGCTTGGATGAGATTTATCATGTAATCGAGTTAGTTTTGTTAGGGTTTGATCCCTAGTATCCACTATGTTCTGAGATTGATGTTGCTATGACTTTGCTATGCTTAATGCTTGTCACTTGGGCCCGAGTGACATGATTTAGGATCTGAACCTATTATGTTTTCATCAATATATGAGAGTTCTTGATCCTACCTTGCAAGTCTATAGTCACCTAATATGTGTTATGATTCGGCAACCCCGAAGTGATAATAATTGGGACCATCCCCGGTGATGACCGTAGTTTGAGGAGTTCATGTATTCACTATGTGTTAATGCTTTGGTCCGGTACTCTATTAAAAGGAGGCCTTAATATCCCTTAGTTTCCATTAGGACCCCGCTGCCACGGGAGGGTAGGACAAAAGATGTCATGCAAGTTATTTCCATAAGCACGTATGACTATATTCGAAATACATGCCTACATTACATTGATGAACTGGAGCTAGTTCTATGTCACCCTAGGTTATGACTGTTACATGATAGATCGCATCCGGCATAATTCTCTATCACCGACCCAATGCCTACGAGCTTTCCATATATTGTTCTTCACTTATTTACTTTTCCGTTGCTATTGTTACAATCACTACAAAACCCAAAAACATTACTTTTGCTACCGTTACCTTTTGCTATCGTTACCACTACTATCATATTACTTTGCTACTAAATGCTATGTTGCAGATATTAAGTTTCCAGGTGTGGTTGAATTGACAACTCAGCTGCTAATACTTGAGAATATTCTTTGGCCCCCCTTGTGTCGAATCAATAAATTTGGGTTGAATACTCTACCCTTGAAAACTGTTGCGATCCCCTATACTTGTGGGTTATCAAGAGGCGATACAGTGGTTTTGGAATGGAAATGATGGAGATGAGAGGAGGTGGTTTTGCAATGGAGAAGAGGGAGAGAAGACACAGTGGTTTTGGAATGGAGATGATGGAGAGGAGAGGAGGTGGTTTTGCAATGGAGAAGAGGGAGAGGCGAGACTGTGGTTTTTGAATGGAGATGATGGAGAGGAGAGGAGGTGGTTTTGCAATGGAGAAGAGGGAGATGAGTGTGCAGCAGCGATTTAGGATTGGACGAGAGGGCCGGCGCGCTGTGACTGGATCAAAATCAAAATCAATTTACCCTTCAATTAAGAAAGCGACCCCACATTAACTAGTCTCCCTTTTATTCTGGGTCATAATTGACCATGATTTTCACAAATAAAATATATGTTATACGTTGCAAAAATAATATATTTTGGAAGTACATTCAGACACGAACCAAACGATACAATTTTTGGTGACATGCATTCACATTTTGCTTGTCAAATACAGTACGTGGTCAAACTTTGACCCAAAATACGCAAAACAAAAAAATACTTCCAAGACCAGCGCCGCTCTTCCGCTCTTCTCCTCTTAAACCACTGCCGCTCCTCTCCTGTTCCAATCTAAATCTAGCATCGCTCCTCTCCTCTTCCATTTCAAAACCACCGCCCCTCCTCTCCTGTTCCAATCCAAAACTAGCGTCGCTCCTCTCCCGTTCTAATCCAAAAACCAGCGCTGCTCCTCTCCTCTTCCATTCAAAAACCACTACCGGCGAGTGAAGGTGCTGTGGAGAAGTAGATCGATGGAGAAGTACAGCCGATACGTGAGGATCGCAAACGGCGACCCTGTGAAGCTAGCTAGGATGTTGGAGATATAGTCTTGGTTTGACAACAAGGAACAACTAGCGGCGACGGCGACATCCATGGCCAAATATCTGCAACAAAGCAAAAAGGCGGCGATACTCCCGAGGGAGTCGCACGGGAGTACATAGAGCTGCTCCTCTAGGCCATGGGGCAAACAGATTCACCAAATCCGATCATGAGAGAGCGGTGGTGGGAGTATCGATCCCAGATGGAGCATCCACTAGAGATTGAAGGATCGAGCATCTACAGGGTGTCGTTTGTGAGGGTGTCGTGCCAGAGCTTGCCGGTGGAGTCTTCGTCGACCGAACCCAACTGCAAGAGGATAAAAATAGTTGGCCCGACGATGCTTCCTCGCCATCCTCTCCCTCGCCGTTCACATCGTCTCACGGGGCGGTTGTCTGCCATCGAGGAATAGGAGGGACTGCCCCTCCTACCGCAATAGTCGGGCAGGTTATGAATTGTCAGGAGGGGCTTAGGGTTAGTATTCGCAGGTTGTGAATTGTGTTTTGTGTTGTGTATTTTGAGAGTACTTTCAGATATGAATGTCTTTTGAATTTTAGATTTGCATTATTGAGCATGATGACCCACAAGTATAGGGGATCTATCGTAATCCTTTCGATAAGTAAGAGTGTTGAACCCAACGAGGAGCAGAAGGAAATGATAAGCGGTTTCCAGCAAGGTATTCTCTCCAAGTACTGAAATAAGTGATAACAGATAGTTTTGTGATAGGATAATTTGTAACGAGCAACAAGTAACAAAAGTAAATAAAGTGCAGCGAGGTGGCCCAATCCTTTTTGTAGTAAAGGACAAGCCTGGACAAACTCTTATATAGAGAAAAGCGCTCCCGAGGACACATGGGAATATTGTCAAGCTAGTTTTCATCATGTTCATATGATTCGCGTTCGGTACTTTGATAATTTGGTATGTGGGTGGACCAGTGCTTGGGTACTGTCCTACTTGGACAAGTATCCCACTTATGATTAACCTCTATTGCAAGAATCCGCAACTACAACAAAAGTATTAAGGTAAACCTAACCATAGCATGAAACATATGGATCCAAATCAGCCCCTTACGAAGCAACGCATAAACTAGGGTTTAAGCTTCTGTCACTCTAGCAAACCATCATCTACTTATTACTTCCCAATGCCTTCCTCTAGGCCCAAATAATGGTGAAGTGTTATGTAGTCGACATTCACATAACACCACTAGTGGAGAGACAACATACATCTCATCAAAATATTGAACGAATACCAAATTCACATGACTACTAATAGCAAGACTTCTCCCATGTCCTCAGGAACAAACGTAACTGCTCACAAAGCATATTCATGTTCATAATCAGAGGGGTATTAATATGCATATAGTATCTGAACATATGATCTTCCACCAAATAAACCAACTAGCATCAACTACAAGGAGTAATTAACACTACAAGCAACCTACTAGTACCAATCCCGGACTTGGAGACAAGAATTGGATACAAGAGATGAACTAGGGTTTTGAGAGGAGATGGTGCTGGTGAAGATGTTGATGGAGATTGCCCTCTCCCGATGAGAGGAGCATTGGTGATGACAATGGCGATGACTTCCCCTCCCGGAGGGAAGTTTCCCCGGCAGAACAGCTCTGCCGGAGCCCTAGATTGGATCCGCCAAGGTTCCGCCTCGTGGCGGCGGAGTTTCGTCCGAGGAGATGGCTTATGATTTTTCCCTCATCGAAAGACTCCATATAGAAAAAGATGGCCATCGGAGGGCCACCAGGGGGCGCGCCCAGGGGGTAGGGCGCGCCCCCCACCCTCGTGGGCAGGGTGTGCCCCCCTGGTGAACTTCTTGTGCTCAGTATTTTTTTATATATTTCAAAAACGTCTTCCGTGAAGTTTCAGGACTTTTGGAGCTGTGCAGAATAGGTCTCTAATATTTGCTCCTTTTCCAGCCCAGAATCCCAGCTGCCGGCATTCTCCCTCTTTATGTAAACCTTGTAAAATAAGAGAGAATAGGCATAAGTATTGTGACATAATGTGTAATAACAGCCCATAATGCAATTAACAGATAGTTTTGTGATAGGATAATTTGTAACGAGCAACAAGTAACAAAAGTAAATAAAGTGCAGCGAGGTGGCCCAATCCTTTTTGTAGTAAAGGACAAGCCTGGACAAACTCTTATATAGAGAAAAGCGCTCCCGAGGACACATGGGAATATTGTCAAGCTAGTTTTCATCATGTTCATATGATTCGCGTTCGGTACTTTGATAATTTGGTATGTGGGTGGACCAGTGCTTGGGTACTGTCCTACTTGGACAAGTATCCCACTTATGATTAACCTCTATTGCAAGAATCCGCAACTACAACAAAAGTATTAAGGTAAACCTAACCATAGCATGAAACATATGGATCCAAATCAGCCCCTTACGAAGCAACGCATAAACTAGGGTTTAAGCTTCTGTCACTCTAGCAAACCATCATCTACTTATTACTTCCCAATGCCTTCCTCTAGGCCCAAATAATGGTGAACTGTTATGTAGTCGACGTTCACATAACACCACTAGTGGAGAGACAACATACATCTCATCAAAATATTGAACGAATACCAAATTCACATGACTACTAATAGCAAGACTTCTCCCATGTCCTCAGGAACAAACGTAACTGCCTCACAAAGCATATTCATGTTCATAATCAGAGGGGTATTAATATGCATATAGTATCTGAACATATGATCTTCCACCAAATAAACCAACTAGCATCAACTACAAGGAGTAATTAACACTACAAGCAACCTACTAGTACCAATCCCGGACTTGGAGACAAGAATTGGATACAAGAGATGAACTAGGGTTTTGAGAGGAGATGGTGCTGGTGAAGATGTTGATGGAGATTGCCCTCTCCCGATGAGAGGAGCATTGGTGATGACAATGGCGATGACTTCCCCTCCCGGAGGGAAGTTTCCCCGGCAGAACAGCTCTGCCGGAGCCCTAGATTGGATCCGCCAAGGTTCCGCCTCGTGGCGGCGGAGTTTCGTCCGAGGAGATGGCTTATGATTTTTCCCTCATCGAAAGACTCCATATAGAAAAAGATGGCCATCGGAGGGCCACCAGGGGGCGCGCCCAGGGGGTAGGGCGCGCCCCCCACCCTCGTGGGCAGGGTGTGCCCCCCTGGTGAACTTCTTGTGCTCAGTATTTTTTTATATATTTCAAAAACGTCTTCCGTGAAGTTTCAGGACTTTTGGAGCTGTGCAGAATAGGTCTCTAATATTTGCTCCTTTTCCAGCCCAGAATCCCAGCTGCCGGCATTCTCCCTCTTTATGTAAACCTTGTAAAATAAGAGAGAATAGGCATAAGTATTGTGACATAATGTGTAATAACAGCCCATAATGCAATAAATATCGATATAAAAGCATGATGCAAAATGGACATGTCAACTCCCCCAAGCTTAGACCTCGCTTGTCCTCAAGCGAAAGCCGAAATCGGAAAATATGTCCACATGTTTAGAGATAGAGGTTTCGATAAAAATAAAATACGGACATGAGGGCATCATGATCGTTCTCAGAACAGTAAGTTATATAATTCTTGTCATATGATATCTTATGCTAGAGTAATAATTCAATCACAATTTCAAGTATGAATCGTAAACTTCACTGAAAACTAACAAACTATAATCTCAGTCATTGGAGCAATTGCAATTTATCATAACATAGGAAAGAGTCAATGTATAAGAGCTTTTCAGCAAGTCCACATACTCAACTATCATATAGTCTTTCACAATTGCTGACACTCACGCAATACTTATGGGTATGGAGTTTTAATCGGACACAGAGAAAGATAGGGGCTTAGAGTTTTGCCTCCCAACATTTTACCTCAAGGGTAATGTCAACAATAATAGTTCATGAAAACTCAAATCCAATTATCCATATATACCAGGATCTTTCCAACATACTGTGCTTGCCAAAGGATAAATTGTAAAAAAGGAAGGTTGAAGATCACCATGACTCTTATGCAAGGTAGGAGATAAAAGTAAAAGATAGGCCCTTTGCAGAGGGAAGCGGAGGTTGTCATGCGCTTTTATGGTTGGATGCACAAAATCTTAATGCAAAAGAATGTCACTTTATATTGCCACTTGCGATGTGGACCTTTATTATGCAGTCTGTCGCTTTTATTTCATCCATATCACACGATCGTATAAAGCTTATTTTCTCCCACACTAATAAGTCATACATATTTAGAGAGCAATTTTTATTGCTTGCACCGATGACAACTTACTTGGAGGATCTTACTCAATCCATAGGTAGGTATGGTGGACTCTCATGGCACAACTGGTTTAAGGGTATCTGGAAGCACAAGTAGTGTCTCTACTTGGTGCGATGAATTTGGCTAGCATGAGGGGGAAAGGCAAGATCAACCATGTTGGATGATCCATGACAATATAATTTATCTCAGATGTAAGAAAACATAACCCATTATGTTGTCTTCCTTGTCCAATGTCAACTCTTTAGCATGTCATATTTTAATGAGTGCTCACAATCATAAAAGATGTCCAAGATAGTATATTTATATGTGAAGACCTCTCTTTATTTATTACTTCCTATTAATTGCAATGATGACCAAAACTATGTTTGTCAACTCTCAACAACTTTTATTCATCATACTTTTTCTATGTGAGCTCATTACTCTCCATAAGATCCATATGATCTCTTTGTTTGTTCTTATTTCTTTCTCTTTTCTTTTATTCACTTAAGATCATGGCAAAATAATCAAGCCCTTGACTCAACACTAATCTTTATTATATATAGCTCACAGACTCGAGTACATAGAGGGATCATAAAGCAAAACTCAAAACTAGATCATGCCATAAACTTTATTCTACTAGATCAAGATATTACCAAAAGGATCGAACTAAGAAAAATGGTAAAGATAAAAGTAATGGTGATATGATACCGGGGCACTCCCCCAAGCTTGGCAGTTGCCAAGGGGAGTGCCCATACCCGATGCTCAGTTCTTCTTTGTTGGTGAAGAAGATGGTGGTTTTGTTGATGGCGTAGGCTTCTTCCTTAATTTGCATTTGAGGACAGAATTTTGGTCCCTTAGGTCCTCGATCTCCTGTTCCAGGCTCAGTATCTTCTTGCATAGTTCCTGTTTGTTTTCCTGCAAGAGGCGAAAAGGGATAAACTCGATCTTAGGTTTCTTTACTCTATCAGGAAGGCTTGACTTTTTGAACTGCACATGCATGTCCCCAGGTTGAGGTAGCGGGACTTCATCTTCATCTGAGCTCGTCTCCTCCTTTCCCTTAGGTTCATAGTCCTCTTCTTCTTCCGTAGTCCAACCACAATGCTCCACATCCCCATAGACTTTAGGATATGCAAGGTAATCAGCCACATAGCTCTCTCCATCTGAATCCTGGGACGACATGTTGCTCGAATCTGCAGCAGGACAGCTCGAAACAAAGACAGGAGATATTTGCGTGATACGGGAGTCAAAACCTTCGGGAAATTATATAATGAATTTTTACCAACCAAAATACATAACGTGTAAGAAAACGGAGTCCGGAGAGCACACGGGGTGCCCAGGAGGGTAGGGCGCGCCCTCCACCCTTGTGGAGCCCTCGTGTCCTTCCCGGACTGCTTCTTATTTTTCTATTTTGCTAAATATTCCAAAACGGAGAGATATTGCCTTAAAAACTATTTTGGAGTCGGTTTACTTACCGTACCACATACCTATTCCTTTTAGGAGTCTGAAATGTTCCGAAAAGTGTCCCTTATGTATTCCTCCGGGGTTACGGTTTCAATAACATTGCATTCAACATTTATGGGATTACCTGAGATATGATGTTTGATTCTTTGACCGTTCACCACCTTTGGATTTGTGCCTTCGAAGTTGTTGATTTTTATGGCACCGGAACGATAGACCTCCTCGATAACATAAGGACCTTCCCATTTAGAGAGAAGTTTTCCTGCAAAAAATCTTAAACGAGAGTTGTATAGCAATACATAATCACCTATATTAAACTCACGCTTTTGTATCCTTTTATCATGCCATCTTTTAACTTTTTCTTTAAACAACTTGGCATTTTCGTAGGGGTTCTCCATTCATCGAGTGAGCTAATATCAAATAACCTCTTCTCACCGACAAGTTTAAAATCATAATTGAGCTCTTTAATAGCCCAATATGCCTTGTGTTCTAGTTCGAGAGGTAAGTGACATGCTTTTCCATAAACCATTTTATACGGAGACATACCCATAGGATTTTTATATGAAATTCTATAGGCCCATAATGCATCACCAAGTTTCTTGGACCAATTCTTTCTAGACCTATTGACAGTCTTTTGCAAAATTAATTTGAGCTCTCTATTACTCAATTCTACTTGACCACTAGACTGAGGGTGATAAGGGGATGCAATTATATGATTAACATCATACTTAGCAAGCATTTTACGGAAAGCACCATGAATAAAATGTGAACCACCATCAGTCATTAAATATCTAGGGACCCCAAATCTTGGAAAAATAACTTCTTTAAGCATTTTAATAGAAGTGTTATGATCAGCACTACTAGTTGGAATAGCTTCTACCCACTTAGTAACGTAATCAACAGCAACTAAAATATGTGTATAACCATTAGAGGCAGGAAAAGGTCCCATATAGTCAAAGCCCCAAACATCAAATGGTTCGATAACGAGTGAATAGTTCATAGGCATTTCTTGACGTCTACTAATATTACCAATTATTTGACATTCATCACAAGATAAGACAAACTTACGGGCATCCTTGAAGGGAGTAGGCCAATAAAAACTGGATTGCAATACCTTGTGTGCAGTTCTATCTCCAGCATGGTGTCCTCCATAACCTTCGGAGTGACACTTGCGTAGGATCTGTTCCTGTTCATGCTCAGGTACACAATGTCTAATAACACCATCTACTGCTTCTTTATAAAGATGTGGGTCATCCCAAAAGTAATGCCTCAAATCATAGAAGAACTTTTTCTTTTGCTGGTATGTGAAACTAGGTGGTATGAATTTGGCAACAATGTAATTAGCATAATCAGCATACCATGGAGCAGTATGAGAAGCGTTTATGACATTTAATTGCTCATCACGAAAGCTATCATCAATAGGTAGTGGGTCATCAAGCACATTTTCTAACCTAGACAAGTTGTCTGCAGCGGGGTTCTCAGCTCCCTTTCTATCAACAATATGTAAGTCAAATTATTGTAGCAAGAGAACCCATCTAATAAGTCTAGGTTTAGCATCTTTCTTTTCCATAAGATATTTAATAGCAGCATGATCAGTGTGAATAGTTACTTTAGAATCAACAATATAAGGTCTGAACTTATCACAAGCAAATACAACTGCTAAGAATTCTTTTTTAGTAGTAGCATAATTTCTTTGAGCATTGTCTAGGGTTTTACTAGCATATTGAATAACGTTTAATTTCTTATCAACTCTTTGCCCTAGAACAGCACCTACAGCATAATCACTAGCATCACACATAATTTCAAAGGGTAAATTTCAATCAGGTGGCTGAACAATAGGTGCAGAGATCAATGCTTTCTTAAGTATTTCAAATGCTTCTACACAATCATCATCAAAGACAAATGGTATATCTTTTTGTAATAAATTAGTCAGAGGTCAAGAAATTTTTGAGAAGTCCTTAATGAACCTCCTATAAAATCCTGCGCGACCAAGGAAACTTCTTATGCCTTTGATGTCCTTGGGGCATGGCATCTTTTCAATAGCATCAACCTTGGCTTTATCAACTTCAATACCTCTTTCAGAAACTTTATGCCCCAAGATAATACCTTCATTAACCATAAAGTGGCACTTTTCCCTA